>NC_090346.1:52159541-52357041 GCF_035084215.1 Heptranchias perlo | reverse complement strand
CGTTGCAGCCTTTTTGCATCCTCCTCACAGCTTACTTTCCCACCTAGCTTTGTATCGTCAGCAAACTTGGATACATTAAACTCGGTCCCTTCATCGAAGTCATTAATATAGATTGTAAATAGCTGAGGCCCAAGCACTGATCCTTGCAGCACCCCACTAGTTACAGCCTGACAACCTGAGAATGACCCGTTTATTGCTTCTGTCTGTTTTCTGTCTGTTAACCAATCCTCTATCCATGATAATATATCACCCCCAACCCCATGAGCCCTTATCTTATGTAACAACCTTTCGTATGGCACCTTATCGAATGTCTTTTGAAAATCCAAATATACTCCATCCACTGGTTCTTTATCTACCCTGCCAGTTACATCCACAAAAAACTCTAATAAATTTGTCAAACACGATTTCCCTTTCATAAAACCATGTTGACTCTGCCTAATCATATTATGATTTTCTAAGTGCCCCACGTCCTTAATAATGGATTCCAGCATTTTCCCGATGACTGTTGTCAGGCTAACCGGCCTGAAGTTCCCTGTTTTCTCTCTCTCTCTCCTTTCTTGAATAGTGGTGTTACACATTTGCTACCTTCCAATCTGCTGGGACCATTTTAGAATCTAAGGAATTTCGGAACATCAACACCAATGCATCCACCATCTCTCCAGCCACCTCTTTTCGAACCCTAGGAGGTAGGCCATCAGATCCAGGGGATTTATTGGCTTTTAGTGCCATTAATTTTTCCAGTACTTTTTCTTTACTAATATTAATTACTTTAAGTTCCTCAGTCTCATTATCCCCTTTGTTCCCCACTATCTCTGGTATGTACAAATAGTACAAACAGTTGTTCAAGAACAAGTGAAAGGGAAAAGCGTAGAGCAGCGGAAAGAAAGTGTACTTTAGGCACTACAGATAAAGTGAAAACTAGAAGGTGTAAAGCGAATAACCCAGCATCAAAGCTGAAGGTCAGGCCAGGGTGTGTGGCCCAACTAAGAGTTCTATATACAAATGCACGGAGTATAAGGAATAAATTAAATGAACTACAGGTTCAAATTCAAATTGGAGGGTCTGACATGATAGCTATTACTGAGACATGGCTGCAGGATGGTCAGGATTGGGAACTAAATATACCAGGTTATAAGGTCTACAGGAGAGACAGGGAAAATGGAAGAGGGGGAGGAGTAGCCTTAATGATTAGAGATGAAATCACTTCAATGATAAAGGAGGATATAACGAGAGGTAAGCAGCTAACAGAGACCTTATGGGTTGAATTGAGAAATAGGAAAGGATCTAAGACTATAGTGGGAGTTGTGTATAGGACCCTTGGCAGCAGCTCTGAAGTGCTAGATTGTATAAATGCAGAGATTAGACAAGCATGTAAGAAAGGCATAGTGGTCTTAATGGGGGACTTTAACCTTCACATAGATTGGGAAAAGCAGACTAGCAACTGTCAGAAAGGTAGCGAATTTCTTGAGTGTGTCCGGGATAGTTTTCTACAGCAGTATGTCCCAGAGGCAACAAGGGGGCAAGCCATACTAGATTTAGTAATGAGTAATGGACCAGATTTAGTTAACGGCTTAACTGTGCGTGAACATCTATCCAATAGTGATCATAACATGATCGAGTTCAATGTAGAGTTTGAAAGGGAAAAAAGTGAATCAGCTGCTAAGATTCTAGACTTGGGCAAGGCCGACTTCAATGGGATGAGACAGAGACTGTCCACAGTAAACTGGGCAAATCTGTTAATGGGTAAAACGACTGATGATCAGTGGGAAATGTTTAAAGAAACATTTAACGTGATACAGAATCGGTTTATACCCCTGAGGGGCAAGAACTCTACTTGCCAAGTAAAACAGCCATGAACAACTAAAGAGGTAAGGGACAGTATAAGACATAAGGAAAGGGCATACAAAAAGGCAAAAAATGGCACAGATCCTGGCAAATGGGAAAGATACAAAGATCAACAAAGGGTCACAAAACAGATAGTAAGAGCTAGAAAAAGAGAGTATGAAAAGAAACTTGCAAGGGATATCAAAACCAATACGAAGAACTTTTATAGTTATATTAGGAAAAAGAGGGTGGTCAGGAGCAGTGTTGGCCCCTTAAAAACTGAAAGTGGGGATATTGTCATTGACAATGGGGAAATGGCGGACATGTTGAACAATTACTTTGCGTCAGTATTTACAGTAGAAAAAGAGGATAGCATGCCGGAAATCCCAAGAAAACTAATATTGAATCGGGGACAGGGACTCGATCAAATTAACATAAGTAAAGCAACAGTAATGAAGAAATTAATAGCACAAAAAGTGACAAATCCCCAGGACCAGATGGTTTCCATCCCAGGGTTTTAAAGGAAGTAGGTGAGCACATTGCGGATGCCCTAACTATAATCTTTCAAAGTTCTCTAGATTCAGGAACTGTCCCTCTAGATTGGAAAATTGCACATGTCACTCTGCTTTTTAAGAAAGGAGAGAGAGGGAAACCAGGGAATTATGGACCATTCAGCCTAACATCTGTTGTGGGGAAAATGCTGGAGTCTATAATTAAGGATAGGGTGACTGAACACCTCGAGAATTTTCAGTTAATCAGAGAGAACCAGCATGGATTTGTGAAAGGTAGGTTGTGCCTGACAAACCTGATTGAATTTTTTGAAGAGATGACTAAAGTAGTGGACAGGGGAATGTCAATGGATGTTATTTATATGGACTTCCAGAAGGCATTTGATGAGGTCCCACATAAGAGACTGTTAGCTAAGATAGAAGCCCATGGAATCGAGGGAAAAGTACGGACTTGGTTAGGAAGTTGGCTGAGCGAAAGGCGACAGAGAGTCGGGATAATGGGTAAGAGTGGCGGTGGACCTGGGCGGAACCAGAGGCGAGAGACCGGAGAGCGAGGATATAAAGAGCAGCGACCCGAGGCCCGAGACCTGAGCGGACCCAGAGGTGAGGGACCGGAGAGCGGGGATATAAAGAGCAGCGACCCGAGGCCCGAGACCTGGGCGGAACCAGAGGCGAGAGAGCGGAGAGCGGGGATATAAAGAGCAGCGACCCGAGGCCCGAGACCTGAGCGGCGGACCCAGAGGTGAGAGACCGGAGAGCGGGGATATAAAGAGCAGCGACCCGAGGCCCGAGACCTGAGCGGCGGACCCAGAGGTGAGAGACCGGAGAGCGGGGATATAAAGAGCAGCGACCCGAGACTTGCTCCGAGACCAGCGGCAGAGTTCGGGGTGACGTCACCAGTCAGAAAGTGACGCGGCACAGGGGAGGCAGCTGATTGGTGAGTAGATTCAGGTGAGTATTTCTACCATTTTACTGTGAGTAAAGTAATAAGAAAGGGAAGGTCTGCAGGTTTTATAGCAGGTAGTGTTTTGTTTTTTAGTGAACCTAGGTCCCTAGCATAGTTAACATTTTCCAATTTCAACGTAATTTAAAAGGGGTAACTAAGCTAAGGCAAGTCATGGCAGCAGACCTCGCACCCGTGATATGCTCCTCCTGCAAGATGTGGGAAGTCATGGACACTACCAGTGTCCCTGCCGACCATGTGTGCAGGAAGTGTGTCCACCTGCAGCTACTGACCGATCGTATCTCGGAGCTGGAGCTGCGGGTGGATTCACTGTGGAGCATCCGCGATGCTGAGAAACTCGTGGATAGCACGTTTAGCGAGTTGGTCACACCGCAGGTAAAGGGAGTACAGGCAGGAAGTGAATGGGTGACCACCAGGCAGAGTAAGAGGTGCAGGCAGGTAGTGCAGGGGTCCCCTGTGGCCAACCCCCTCTCAAACAGGTATACCGTTTTGGATACTGTTGGGGGAGATGGCTCACCAGGAGAAGGTGGCAGCGGCCAGGTTCATGGCACCGTGGCTGGCTCTGCTGCACAGGAGGGCAGGAAAAAGAGTGGCAGAGCTATAGTGATAGGGGACTCGATTGTAAGGGGAATAGACAGGCGTTTCTGCGGACGCAACCGAGACTCCAGGATGGTATGTTGCCTCCCTGGTGCAAGGGTCATGGATGTCTCAGAGCGGCTGCAGGACATTCTGGAGGGGGAGGGTGAACAGCCAGTTGTCGTGGTGCATATAGGCACCAACGATATAGGTAAAAAACAGGATGAGGTCCTACAAGCTGAATTTAGGGAGTTAGGAGTTAAACTAAAAAGTAGGACCTCAAAGGTAGTAATCTCAGGATTGCTACCAGTGCCACGGGCTAGTCAGAGTAAGAATGACAGGATAGCTAGGATGAATACGTGGCTTGAGAGATGGTGCAAGAGGGAGGGATTCAAATTCCTGGGACATTGGAACCGGTTCTGGGGGAGGTGGGACCAGTACAAATTGGACGGTCTGCATCTGGGCAGGACTGGAACCAATGTCCTAGGGGGAGTGTTTGCTAGTGCTGTTGGGGAGGGTTTAAACTAAAGTGGCAGGGGGATGGGAACCGATGCAGGAAGTCAGTGGGAAGTAAAGTGGTGACAGAAACAAAAGGCAGTAAGGGAGAGTGTACAAAACATGACCGGACAGATGGTCTGAGAAAGCAGGGCAAAGACCAAGGGAAGTCTAGATTAAACTGCATTTATTTCAATGCAAGAAGTCTGATGGGCAAGGCAGATGAACTCAGGGCATGGATGGGTACATGGAACTGGGATGTTATAGCTATTACTGAAACATGGCTAAGGGAGGGACAGGACTGGCAGCTCAATGTTCCAGGGTACAGATGCTATAGGAAAGATAGAGCAGGAGGTAAGAGAGGAGGGGGAGTTGCGTTCTTGATTCGGGAGAACATCACGGCAGTAGTGAGAGGGGATATATCCGAGGGTTCGCCCACTGAGTCGATATGGGTAGAACTGAAAAATAAGAAGGGAGAGATCACTTTGATAGGATTGTACTACAGACCCCCAAATAGTCAACGGGAAATTGAGGAGCAAATATGTAAGGAGATTACAGACAGCTGCAAGAAAAATAGGGTGGTAATAGTAGGGGACTTTAACTTTCCCAACATTGACTGGGACAGCCATAGCATTAGGGGCTTGGATGGAGAGAAATTTGTTGAGTGTATTCAGGAGGAATTTCTCATTCAGTATGTGGATGGCCCGACTAGAGAGGGGGCAAAACTTGACCTCCTCTTGGGAAATAAGGAAGGGCAGGTGACAGAAGTGTTAGTGAGGGATCACTTTGGGACCAGTGATCATAATTCCATTAGTTTTAGGATAGCTTTGGAGAATGATAGGTCTGGCCCAGAAGTTAAAATTCTAAATTGGGGAAAGGCCAATTTTGATGGTATTAGACAGGAACTTTCAGAAGTTGATTGGGAGAGTCTGTTGGCAGGCAAAGGGACGTCTGGTAAGTGGGAGGCTTTCAAAGGTGTGTTAACCAGGGTTCAGGGTAAGCACATTCCTTATAAAGTGAAGGGCAAGGCTGGTAGAAGTAGGGAACCTTGGATGACTCGGGAGATTGAGGCCCAAGTCAGAAAGAAGAAGGAGGCATATGACATGCATAGGCAGCTGGGATCAAGTGGATCCCTTGAAGAGTATAGAGATTGCCGGAGTAGAGTTAAGAGAGAAATCAGGAGGGCAAAAAGGGGATATGAGATTGCTTTGGCAGAAAAGGCAATGGTGAATCCAAAGAGCTTCTACAAATACATAAAGGGCAAAAGAGTAACTAGGGAGAGAGTAGGGCCACTTAAGGATCAACAAGGTCATCTATGTGCGGAACCACTAGAGATGGGTGAGATCCTAAATGAATATTTCGCATCGGTATTTACGGTTGAGAAAGGCATGGATGTTAGGGAACTTGGGGAAATAAATAGTGTTGTCTTGAGGAGTGTACATATTACAGAGAGGGAGGTGCTGGAAGTCTTAACGCGCATCAAGGTAGATAAATCTCCGGGACCTGATGAAATGTATCCCAGGACGTTATGGGAGGTTAGGGAGGAAATTGCGGGTCCCCTAACAGAGATATTTGAATCATCGACAGCTACAGGTGAGGTGCCTGAAGATTGGAGGGTAGCAAATGTTGTGCCTTTGTTTAAGAAGGGCGGCAGGGAAAAGCCTGGGAACTACAGACCAGTGAGCCTGACATCTGTAGTGGGTAAGTTGTCAGAGGGTATTCTGAGAGACATTATCTACGGGCATTTGGAGAGGCAGGGACTGATTAGGAACAGTCAGCATGGTTTTGTGAGAGGAAAATCATGTCTCACGAATTTGATTGAGTTTTTTGAAGGGGTAACCAAGAAGACAGATGAGGGCTGTGCAGTAGACGTGGTCTACATGGACTTTAGCAAAGCCTTTGACAAGGTACCGCATGGTAGGTTGTTACATAAGGTTAAATCTCACGGGATCCAAGGTGAGGTAGCCAATTGGATACAAAATTGGTTTGACGACAGAAGACAGAGGGTGGTTGTAGAGGGTTGTTTTTCAAACTGGAGGCCTGTGACCAGCGGTGTGCCTCAGGGATCGGTGCTGGGTCTGCTGTTATTTGTTATTTATATTAATGATTTGGATGAGAATTTAGGAGGCATGGTTAGTAAGTTTGCAGATGACACCAAGATTGGTGGCATTGTGGACAGTGAAGAAGGTTATCTAGGATTGCAACGGGATCTTGATAAATTGGGCCAGTGGGCCGATGAATGGCAGATGGAGTTTAATTTAGATAAATGTGAGGTGATGCATTTTGGTAGATCAAATCGGGCCAGGACCTACTCCGTTAATGGTAGGGCGTTGGGGAGAGTTATAGAACAAAGCAATCTCGGAGTACAGGTTCATAGCTCCTTGAAAGTGGAGTCACAGGTGGATAGGGTGGTGAAGAAGGCATTCAGCATGCTTCGTTTCATTGGTCAGAACATTGAATACAGGAGTTGGGATGTCTTGTTGAAGTTGTACAAGACATTAGTTAGGCCACACTTGGAATACTGTGTACAGTTCTGGTCACCCTATTATAGAAAGGATATTATTAAACTAGAAAGAGTGCAGAAAAGATTTACTAGGATGCTACCGGGACTTGATGGTTTGACTTATAGGGAGAGGTTGGATAGGCTGAGTCCTTTTTCCCTGGAGAGTAGGAGGTTAAGGGGTGATCTTAGAGAAGTCTATAAAATAATGAGGGGCATAGATAAGGTAGATAGTCAAAATCTTTTCCCAAAGGTAGGGAAGTCTATAACGAGGGGGCATAGATTTAAGGTGAGAGGGGAGAGATACAAAAGGGTCCAGAGGGGCAATTTTTTCACTTAAAGGGTGGTGAGTGTCTGGAACGAGCTGCCAGAGGCAGTAGTAGAGGTGGGTACAATTTTGTCTTTTCAAAGCATTTGGACAGTTACATGGGTAAGATAGGTATGGAGGGATATGGGCCAAGTGCAGGCAATTGGGACTAGCTTAGTGGTATAAACTGGGCGACATGGACATGTTGGGCCGAAGGGCCTGTTTCCATGTTGTAAACTTCTATGATTCTATGATTCGATGATTTTATTCACATTGGCAGGATGTGACTCGTGGAGTCCCGCAGGGATCTGTCTTGGGGCCTCAATTATTCACAATATTTATTAACGACTTAGATGAAGGCATAGAAAGTCTCATATCTAAGTTTGCCGATGACACAAAGATTGGTGGCATTGTAAGCACTGTAGATGAAAACATAAAATTACAAAGCGATATTGACAGATTAGGTGAATGGGCAAAACTGTGGCAAATGGAATTCAATGTAGAAAAATGTGAGGTCATCCACTTTGGATCAAAAATGAATGGAACAGGGTATTTTCTAAATGGTAAAAAGTTAAAAACAGTGGATGTCCAAAGGGACTTAGGGGTTCAGGTACATCGATCATCGAAGTGTCATGAACAGGTGCAGAAAATAATCAAGAAGGCTAATGGAATGCTGGCCTTTATATCTAGAGGACTGGAGTACAAGGGGGCAGAAGTTATGCTGCAGCTATACAAAACCCTGGTTAGACCGCACCTGGAGTACTGTGAGCAGTTCTGGGCACCGCACCTTCGGAAGGACATATTGGCCTTGGAGGGAGTGCAGCGTAGGTTTACTAGAATGATACCCGGACTTCAAGGGTTAAGTTACGAGGAGAGATTACACATATTGGGGTTGTATTCTCTAGAGTTTAGAAAGTTAAGGGGTGATTTGATCGAAGTTTATAAGATATTAAGGGGAACAGATAGGGTGGATAGAGAGAAACTATTTCCGCTGGTTGGGGATTCTAGGAGTAGGGGGCACAGTCTAAAAATTAGAGCCAGACCTTTTAGGAGCGAGATTAGAAAACATTTCTACACACAAAGGGTGGTAGAAGTTTGGAACTCTCTTCCGCAAATGGCAATTGTTACTAGCTCAATTGCTCAATTTAAATCTGGGATAGATTGCTTTTTGGCAACCAAAGGTATTAAGGGATATGGGCCAAAGGCAGGTGTATGGAGTTAGATCACAGATCAGCCATGATCTTATCAAATGGCAGAGCAGGCACGAGGGGCTGAATGGCCTACTCCTGTTCCTATGTTCCTATTTTTTTGTGTCTTCTACTGTGAAGACAGATACTAAATATTTGTTTAACGTCTCTGCCATTTCCTTATTCCCCATTATAATTCCTCCTGTCTCAGCCTCTAAGGACCCACATTTACTTTCACTAATCTCTTCCTTTTTACATCCTTGTAGAAGCTGTTACAATCTGTTTTTATATTTCTTGCTAGTTTACTCTCATACTCTATTTTCTCTCTTTTTATCAATTTTTTGATCATCCTTTGCTGGTTTCTAAAACTCTCCCAATCTTCAGGCTTCTTCATAACATTATTAGCCTCTTCTTTTAATCTAATACTATCCTTAACTTCGTTAGTTAGCCACGGATGGACCACTTTTCTCATGGAATTTTTATTTCTCAATGGAATGTATGTTCGTTGAGAATTATGAAATATTTCTTTAAACGTTCACCATTGCTTATCTATCGTCATATCTTTAAATCTAATTTCCTAATCAACCTTAGCCAGCTCGCCCCTCATACCTGTGTAATTAGCTGTGTTTAAATTTAAGACTCTAGTTTTGGACTTAAGTACATCACTCTTGAACTCAATATGAAATTCTATCATATTATGATCACTCTTCCCCAGAGGATCCCTGACTATGAGATTACTAATTAACCCTGTCTCATTACACAAGACAGATCTAAAATCACCTGTTCCCTGGTTGGTTCCATGACGTACTGTTCTAGGAAACTGTCTCCAATGCATTCCATGAACTCGTCCTCCAAACTACTTTTGCCATTTGATTTGCCCAGTCTACATGAAGATTAAAGTCCCCCATGATTATTTAGAGAGTTATACAGCACGGATAGAGGCCCTTCGGCCCATCGTGTCCACGCCGGCCATCAAGCCCTGTCTACTCTAATCCCATATTCCAGCATTTGGTCCGTAGCCTTGTATGCTATGGCATTTCAAGTGCTCATCCAAATGCTTCTTGAATGTTGTGAGGGTTCCTGCCTCCACAACCCTTTCAGGCAGTGAGTTCCAGACTCCAACCACCCTCTGGGTGAAAAAGTTCTTTCTCAAATCCCCTCTAAACCTCCTGCCTTTTACCTTGAATCTATGCCCCCTTGTTATAGAACCCTCAACGAAGGGAAAAAGCTCCTTAGTATCCATCCTATCTGTGCCCCTCATAATTTTGTACACCTCAATCATGTCCCCCCTCAGCCTCCTCTGCTCCAAGGAAAACAAACCCAATCTTCCCAGTCTCTCTTCATAGCTGAAGCGCTCCAGCCCTGGTAACATCCTGGTGAATCTCCTCTGCACCCTCTCCAAAGCGATCACATCCTTCCTGTAGTGTGGCGACCAGAACTGCACACAGTACTCAAGCTGTGGCCTAACCAGTGTTTTATACAGCTCCATCATAACCTCCTTGCTCTTATATTCTATGCCTTGGCTAATAAAGGCAAGTATCCCATATGCCTTCTTTACCACCTTATCTACCTGTTCCGCTGCCTTCAGGGATCTGTGAACTTGCACACCAAGATCCCTCTGACCCTCTGTCTTGCCTAGGGTCCTCCCATTCATTGTGTATTCCCTTGCCTTGTTAGTCCCTCCAAAGTGCATCACCTCGCACTTTTCCGGGTTAAATTCCATTTGCCACTGTTCCGCCCATCTGACCAACCCATCTATATCGTCCTGCAGACTGAGGCTATCCTCCTCGCTATTTACCACCCTACCAATTTTTGTATCATCAGCGAACTTACTGATCATACCTTTTACATTCATATCCAAGTCATTAATGTAGACCACAAACAGCAAGGGACCCAGCACCGATCCCTGTGGTACCCCACTGGCCACAGGCTTCCAGTCACAAAAACAACCTTCGACCATCACCCTCTGCCTTCTGCCACTAAGCCAGTTTTGTATCCAAAGTGCCAAGGCACCCTGGATTCCATGGGCTCGTACCTTCTTGACCAGTCTCCTGTGGGGGACTTTATCGAAGGCCTTACTGAAATCCATGTATACCACATCCACTGCGTTACCCTCATCCACACGCCTAGTCACCCCCTCAAAAAATTCAATCAAATTAGTCAGACATGATCTTCCCTTGACAAAGCCATGTTGACTATCCCTGATTAATCCTTGCTTCTCCAAGTGGAGACTAATTTTGTCCTTCAGAATTTTTTCCAATAATTTTCCTACCACTGATGTTAGGCTCACTGGCCTGTAGTTCCCCGGTTTTTCCCTACTCCCCTTCTTGAATAATGGTGCTACATTAGCGGTTCTCCAGTCCTCTGGCACATCCCCTGTGGCCAGAGAGGTTCTGAATATATGTGTTAGAGTCCCCGCAATCTCCTCCTTTGCCTTACCTTTGTTACAAGCTCCTCTTATTTCTTGATTAATACTCTGTCCAACAGTATAACTACTGGTCGGAGGCCTATAAACCACTCCCACCAGTGTTTTCTGCCCCATGCTATTTCTTATCTCCTCCCATACTGATTCTACTTCCTGATCTTCATAGCCAAGATCCTTTCTCACTATTGTCCTTATGTCATCCTTTATTATCAGGGCTTCAGGGCTACCCCCTTTTCCATTTGTATGATTTTTCAAAAAGTCAAGTACCCTGGATAGTCCTCACCCTTGGTCACCTTGCAACGACGTCTCAGTAATGGCTCCAAAACAAACCCATTTATTGCTATTTGTGCCGTTATTTCATCTATCTTGTTCCAAATGCTTCGTGCATTCAGATAAAGTGCCTTTAATTTTAACTTTTCATTATTTTTCCCTGATTTGACCTTATTCACTGATGCTTTATTACTGTTAAACTTTCTGTCCCTTCCTGACACACTCTGCTTATCCCAAATTGCTTCACTGCTCTATGGCCTTGACTTTTCTCTTTAGGTTTATAAATTTATCCTTACCTGAACCCTCCCCCCCCCCCCTTTTTAATTTAAAGCCCTATCTGCTGCCCTAGTTATTCGATTCATTAGGACGCTGGTCACCATCCCTATGTATGTCCTGTCCCAGCGACAGGACAGACCCACCAGAGGTGGGGACACAGTGGTATACAGTCAGGTGGCAGTGGCCCTGGGAGTCCTCAACATTGACTCCTGATCTCATGAAGTCCCATGGCTTCAGGTCAAACATGGGCAAGGAAACCACCTGCTAATTACCACCTACTGCCCCCTTCAACTTATGAATCAATACTCCTCTGTGTTGAACATCACTTGGAGGAAGCTCTGAGGGAAGAAAGAGCACAGAATATACTCTGGGTGGAGGATTTCAATGTCCATCACCAAGAGTGGCTCTGTAGTACACCCACTGACCAAGCTGGTTGAATCCCGAAGGATATAGGTGCCAGAATGGGCCTGCACAGGTGGTGAGGGAATCAACAAGAGGAAATAACCTACTTGACCTCATCCTCACCTTCCTACTTGTTGAAGGCACGTCTGTCCGTGATAGCAATCATAGGGGTGACTACCGTATAGTCTTTGTGAAGACAAGGTCTCATCTCCACCGTGAGGACATCCTCCTTCCTGTGGTGTGGCACTACCACAGTGTTAAGCAGGACAGACTAAGGACAGATCTAGCTGGCCAAAGCCAGGCCTCCATGAGGTACTGTGGGCCATCAGCAGCAGCAAAATTATATACCACCACAATCTGAAAGCTCAGGGTGCAGCACATTCCTCACTCCACCATCGTCATCAAGCCAGCAGACCAATCCTGGATCAATGGGGAGGGTAGAAGCGAGTGACAGGAGCAGCACCAGGCATATCTTAGAATGAGGAACCAACCTCGTGAAGCTATTACACATGTCTGCATGCTAAACATCAAAAGCAGCAGGGTATAGACAAAAGTAAGTGGTCCCACAACCAATGGATCAGAGCAAAACTCTCCAGTGCTACCATATCCAGTAGAGATTGCGATGGATGACTAGGAGGAGGAGGCTTGTTGAATATCTCCATCCTCAATCATGGTGAAGTCCAGCAAGTGAGTGCAAGCATTGTTAGCCAAAAATGCAGTGTAGATGACTCTACTCAGTCTTCTCCTGATGTCCTCACCATCCTAGGTGTAAATGTCCAGTCAATTCCATTCACTCCATATGACATTAAGAAATGGCTGAGTGCACTTGACACAGCAAAGGCTACGGGCCCTGATAATAGCCCAGCTGTAATGCTGAAGATCTGTGCACCAAAGCTGGTCATTCATGTAGCCAAACTGCTCCAGTACAGCTATAACACTGGCATCCATCTGACAATGTGGAAGATTGCCCAGGTGTGCCCTATCCACAAAAAAAGAATTAATCTAACCTAACCAATCATCAGTAAAATGATGGCAGGAGTCATTAACAGTGCCATGAAACGACACTTACTCACCAATAACCCACTCACTGATGCTCAGTTCGGGTTCCACCAGAACAACTTAGCTTCAGATCGAATCACAGCCTTGATTCACACATGGGTGCAAGTGCTGAATACTAGAGGAGAGATGAGACTAACTGCCGTGGATATCAGGGCTGCATTTGACCGAGTAAAGCACCAAAGAGCCCAAGATAAACTAAGCTCAATTGGGGTTAAAGGGAACACCCTCCAGCAGCCCATGCCAGTTTACAGCAGGACCTGGATAACATCTA
This sequence comes from Heptranchias perlo, assembly GCF_035084215.1. Classification (NCBI taxonomy): domain Eukaryota; kingdom Metazoa; phylum Chordata; class Chondrichthyes; order Hexanchiformes; family Hexanchidae; genus Heptranchias; species Heptranchias perlo. The sequence continues at coordinate 52,343,976 of NC_090346.1, read as the reverse complement.
GGCTTTGGTTGTCAAACTGAAAGTAACATTTGCACCACTTAAGTGCCAGGTAATGACCATCTCAAACAAGAGAAAGTCCAGCCATCTCCCCCCGACCCTCAACAGTAAGTTTTTTTAAAAATTCGTTCATGGGATGTGGGTGTCGCTGGCGAGGCCGGCATTTATTGCCCATCCCTAATTGCCCTCGAGAAGGTGGTGGTGAGCCGCCTTCTTGAACCGCTGCAGTCCGTGTGGTGAAGGTTCTCCCACAGTGCTGTTGGGAAGGGAGTTCCAGGATTTTGACCCAGCGACGATGAAGGAACGGCGATATATTTCCAAGTCGGGATGGTGTGTGACTTGGAGGGGAACGTGCAGGTGGTGTTGTTCCCATGTGCCTGCTGCTCTTGTCCTTCTAGGTGGTAGAGGTCGCAGGTTTGGGAGGTGCTGTCGAAGAAGCCTTGGCGAGTTGCTGCAGTGCATCCTGTGAATGGTACACACTGCAGCCACAGTGCGCCGGTGGTGAAGGGAGTGAATGTTTAGGGTGGTGGATGGGGTGCCAATCAAGCGGGCTGCTTTGTCCTGGATGGTGTCGAGCTTCTTGAGTGTTGTTGGAGCTGCACTCATCCAGGCAAGTGGAGAGTATTCCATCACACTCCTGACTTGTGCCTTGTAGATGGTGGAAAGGCTTTGGGGAGTCAGGAGGTGAGTCACTCGCTGCAGAATACCCAGCCTCTGACCTGTTCTTGTAGCCACAGTATTTATATGGCTGGTCCAGTTAAGTTTCTGGTCAATGGTGACCCCCAGGATATTGATGATGGGGGATTCGGCGATGTTAATGCCGTTGAATGTCAAGGGGAGGTGGTTAGACTCTCTCTTGTTGGAGATTGTCATTGCCTGGCACTTGTCTGGCGCGAATGTTACTTGCCACTCATGAGCCCATGCCTGGATGTTGTCCAGGTCCTGCTGCATGCGGGCACGGACTGCTTCATTATTTGAGGGGTTGCGAATGGAACTGAACCCTGTGCAATCATCAGCGAACATCCCCATTTCTGACCTTAGGATGGAGGGAAGGTCATTGATGAAGCAGCTGAAGATGGTTGGGCCCAGGACACTGCCCTGAGGAACTCCTGCAGCAATGCCCTGGGGCTGAGATGATTGGCCTCCAACAACCACTACCATCTTCCTTTGTGCTAGGTATGACTCCAGCCACTGGAGAGTTTTCCCCCTGCTTCCCATTGACTTCAATTTTACTTGGGCTCCTTGGTGCCACACTCGGTCAAATGCTGCCTTGATGTCAAGGGCAGTCACTCTCACCTCACCTCTGGAATTCAGCTCTTTTGTCTATGTTTGGACCAAGGCTGTAATGAGGTCTGGAGCCGAGTGGTCCTGGCGGAACCCATCAACATCTTGGACAACTTTCAGCAGAAGCTTAACTGGATCAGCCATATAAATGCTGTTTATACAAGAGCAGGGCAGAGGCTGTGTGTTCTGTAATGAGTGGCTCATCTCCTGACCCCTTAAAGCTTCTCTACCATCTACAAGGCTCAAGTCAGGGGTGAGATGGAATACTCAGCACTCACCTGGATGAGTGCAGCCATAACACACATGAAGCTCAACACCATCCAGAACACTGGATTCAATATTCACCCCCCTCTACCACAGGTGTATTGTGGCTGCAGTGTGTACAATCTACAGGATGTACTGAATAAACTCACAAAGGTTACTTTAACAGCACCTCCCAGCCCTGTAACCACTCCCACTGAGAAGGACAAGAGCAGCAACATCATGGGAACACGATCAACTCCAAATTCCCTTCCAAGTCACAAACCATCCTGACTTGGACTTATATCACCGTTCCTTCATTGTCACTGGGCTAGAATCCTGAAACTCCCTACCTAATGTCATTGTGGGAGTACCTTCATCACACGGACTGCAACGCCTTCTCAAGGCATCCAGGGATGGGCAATAAATGCAGGCCTTGCCCACATCACAAGAATAAATATAAAAAATGTAAAGTTATGTAAGAACTAGAGGTCAAAGTCTCAAGATAAGGGGTCGGCCATTTAGGACCAAGGCGAGGAAAAATTCAGAGTTGAATCTTTGGAATTCTCTACCCCAGAGGGCTGTGGATGCTCAGTCGTTGAGAATATTCAAGACTGAGATCGATCGATATTTGGACCCTAGGGGAATCAAGGGAAACGGGGATCGGGCGGGCAAGTGGAGTTGAGGTTGAAGATCAGCCATGATCTGATTGAATGGCGAAGCAGGCTCGAGGGGCCGTATGTCCTACTCCTGCTCCTATTTCTTATGTTCTTAGAATCATTGAATAATGGAAAGGTTATGGCACAGAAGGAGGTCATTTGGCCTATCGAGTCTGTGCCGGCTCTATGCAAGAGCAATCCAGCTAGTCCCCCCCCACCCCGCCCGCCCTTTCCCCGTAGCCCTGCAATTTTTTTCCATTCAAGTACTTATCCCGTTCCCTTTTGAAGGCCATGATTGAATCTGCCTCCACCACCCCCTCGGGCAGTGCATTCCAGATCCTAACCACTCGCTGTATAAAAAAATGTTTCCTCATGTCACCTTTGGTTCTTTTGCCAATCACCTTAAATCTGTGTCCTCTGGTTCTTGATCCTTCTGCCAATGGGAACAGTTTCTCTCTATCTACTCTGTCTAGACCCTTCACGATTTTGAATATCTCTTTCACATCTCCTCATAACCATCTCTGTTCCAAGGAGAACAACCCCAGCTTCTCCAGTCTATCCACGTAACTAAAGTCCCTCAAGCCTGGAATCATTCTTGAAAATCTCTTCTGCACCCTCTCTAAGGCCTTCACATCTTTCCTAAAGTGCGGTGCCCAGAACTGGACACAATACTCCAGTTGCGGCCAAACCAGTGTCTTATAAAGGTTAATCATGACTTCCTTACTTTTCTACTCCATGTCTCTATTTATAAAGCCCAGGATCCTGTATGCTTTTTTAACCGCTATCTCAATTTAGAACCATAGAACCATAGAACCATAGAAAAGATACAGCACAGAAGGGGGCCATTCGGCCCTTCGTGTCCGCGCCGGCTCGAAGAACAACCAGGTGCCCATTCTAATCCCACCTTCCAGCACCCGGTCCGTAGCCCTGCAACTGACAGCACTTTAGGTGCAGGTCCAGGTACTTTTTAAAAGAGTTGAGGGTCCCTGCCTCAACCACCAATTTGGGCAGTGAATTCCATACACCCACCACCCTCTGGGTAAAAAGGTTTTTCCTCATGTCCCCTCTAATCCTTCCACCAATCAGCTTAAATCTATGTCCTCTAGTTCTTGAACTCTCCGCTAGGGGAAACAGGTACTTCCTGTCTCCTCTATCTGGGCCCCTCATAATTTTGTACACCTCAATCAAGTCTCCCCTCAGCCTCCTCTGCTCCAAGGAAAACAACCCCAGCCTATCCAATCTCTCCTCGTAGCTGCAAATTTCAAGCCCTGGCAACATTCTTGTAAATCTTCTCTGCACTCTTTCCAGAGCAATTAGGTCCTTCCTGTAATGTGGTGACCAGAACTGCGCACAATACTCCAGCTGTGGCCTTACCAGCGTTTTATACAGTTCCATCATTGCATCCCTGCTTTTGTATTCTATACCTCGGCTAATAACGGAGAGCATTCCGTATGCCTTCTTCACAACCTTATCTACCTGTACTGCCACCTTCAGGGACCTATGCACATGCACTCCAAGGTCTCTCACTTCCTCTACCCCTCTCAATATATTCCCGTTTACTGCGTATTCCCTTTTACTGTTTGCCCTCCCTAAGTGCATTACCTCACACTTCTCCGGGTTGAACTTCATTTGCCACTTTTCCGCCCACTCCACCAACCCATTGATATCTTCTTGGAGTCTACAGCTATCCTCTTCACTATCAACTACACGGCCAATTTTTGTGTCATCAGCAAATTTAACAATCATGCCCCCCTACATTCAAGTCCAAATCATTAATATATACCACAAACAGCAAGGGACCCAACACTGAGCCCTGTGACACACCACTGGAAATGGATTTCCATTCGCAAAGACATCAATCGACATTTACCCTTTGTTTCCTGTTACTGAGCCAATTTTGGATCCAATTCGTCACATTTCCCTGTATCCCATGGGCTTTTATCTTTCTGACCAGTCTGCCATGTGGGACCTTGTCAAATGCCTTACTAAAATCCAGGTAGACAACATCCACTGCACTACCCTCATCAATCCTCCTTGTAACAGAATTCAATCAGATTTGTAAGGCATGACCTTCCCTGAACAAATCCATGCCGACTATCCCTGATTAAACCATGCCTTTCCAAGTGACAGTTTATCCTATCTCTCAGTATTGATTCTAATAGTTTGCCCACCACCGAGGTAAGACTGACCGGTCTATAATTATTCAGCCTTTCCCTCGTACCCTTTTTAAACAATGGTACTACGTTTGCAGTCTTCCAGTCCTCTGGTACCTCCCCTGTATCTAGTGAGGATTGGAAAATGATCCTCAGAGCATCCGCTATTTCCTCCCTGGCTTCCTTCAATAGCCCAGGAAACAATCCATCCGGCCCTGGTGACTTATCAACTTTCAAGGATTCCAGTCCCTCTCGTACTTCCTCTCTCGTTATGTTTACCTTATCCAATATTTCACACCTCTCCTCTTTAACTACTACGTCCGGATCATCCCTTTCCTTTGTGAATACAGAGACAAAATATTCATTTAAAACCCTACCCACATCCTCTGCTTCTACACACAAGTTACCCTCATCATCCCTGATAGGTCCCATCTTTTCCTTAGTTATCCTCTTGTTCTTAATGTACTGATAAAACATCTTTGGGTTTTCTTTAATCTTACTAGCTAATATTTTTTCATGCCCTCTCTTTGCTTTCCTTATTTCCTTTTTTACATCATCCCTGTACTTTCTATACTCCTCTAGGCTTTCTGCAGTATTTAGTTTTCTGTGACAGTGATAAGCTTTCTTTTTCTGCTTTATCTTGCCCCGTATACTTCTAGACAACCAGGGAGCTCTAAATTTGGCAGTGCCACCCTTTTTCTTTGAGGGGACATGTCCACATTGTACCCGTAGAATTTCACTTTTTAGTGCCTCCCGCTAGCTTGCCACTGATTTCTCCTCAAGTAGTTGTGTCCAGTCCACTTCTGCCAAATCACCTCTTAGTTCTGTAAAATTTGCCTTCCCCCAATTTAAAACGTTTACTCCTGATTTAACTCTGTCCTTTTCCATAGTATGTTAAAACTAACTGAATTGTGGGCACTCTCCCCAATATGGTCACCCACTGTCACTTCACCCACTTGCCCATCTTCATTTCCCAGGACTAAATCTAGAATTGCATCCCCTCTTGTTGGGCTTGTCACGTACTGGCTAAAAAAGTTCTCCTGGACACCGATGAAGAATTTTGCACCCTCTGTGCCCCTCACACTGTTTGAATCCCAGTTGATGTTCGGGTAGTTGAAGTCCCCGACTATTATTGCCCTCTTATTTTTACACTCAGAAATTTGCCCACATATTTGTTTTTCTATCTCCCTTTCACTATTCGGGGGTCTATAGTTCACTCCTAGTAGTGTGACTGCCCCTTTTTTATTTCTTAGCTCAACCCACATGGCCTCGATTGATGATCCATTTGGCATATCATCCCTTCTCACAACTGGAATTGATTCTTTAACCAATAATGCTACCCCCCTCCTTTTTTATCACCCACTCCATCCTGCCTGAAAACTCTATATCCATCTCTCAAGCCACGCATTCATCTGGTCTATTCTCCTATTTCTGCTCTCTCTAGCATGTGGCACTGGGAGTAATCCTGAGATTACTACCTTAGAGGTCCTGCTTTTTAATTTATTTCCTAACTCCCTATATTCTGCTTGTAGGACCTCATCCCTTTTTTTACCGACGTCGTTGGTACCGATATTTTTTTTTATTCGTTCATGGGATGTGGGCGTCGCTGGCAAGGCCGGCATTTATTGCCCATCCCTAATTGCCCTTGAGAAGGTGGTGGTGAGCCGCCTTCTTGAACCGCTGCAGTCCGTGTGGTGACGGTTCTCCCACAGTGCTGTTAGGAAGGGAGTTCCAGGATTTTGACCCAGCGGTGATGAAGGAACGGCGATATATTTCCAAGTCAAGATGGTGTGTGACTTGGAGGGGAATGTGCAGGTGGTGTTGTTAGGGTAATAATCCAGGACTAATAATCCAGAGTCATGAGTTCAAATCCTGCCACGGCAGCTGGGGAATTTAAATTCAATTAATTAAATAAAAAATCTGGAATAAAAATACTAGTATCAGTAATAGTGGCCATTAAACTACCGGATTGTCGTAAAAACCCATCTGGTTCACTAATATCCTTTAGGGAGGGAAACCTGCCGTCCTTACCCGGTCTGGCCTATATGTGACTCCAGACCCACAGCAATGTGGTTGATTCTTAACTGCCCTCTGAAATGGCCTCGCAAGCCACTCAGTTGTAAAATCTCACTAAAAAATAGTCACAATAAGAATTTATTGCCCATCCCTAATTGCCCTTGAGAAGGTGGTGGTGAGCCGCCTTCTTGAACCGCTGCAGTCCGTGTGGTGATGGTTCTCCCACAGTGCTGGATATGGACCACGACCTCTGGCTGTTCACCCTCCCCCTTCAGAATGTCCTGCAGCTGCTCCATGACATCCTTGATCCTAGCACCAGGGAAGCAACATACCATCCTGGAGTCACGTCTGCCCTGCCACCTTCAACGATTTTGCACATATACCCCCAAATCTCTCTGTTCCTGTACCCCTTTTAGAGTTGTGCCTCTAGTTTATATTGCCTCTCCTCATTCTTCCTACCGAAATGCATCACTTTGCATTTTTCTGCGTAAATTTCATTTGCTACGTGTCCGCCCATTCCACCAGCTTGTCTATATCCTCTGGACGTCTATCATTATCCTCCTCACTGTTCACTACCCTTCCAAGTTTTGTGTTATCTACAAATTTTGAAATTGTGCCCCAAGTCGAAGTCATTAATATATATCAAGAAAAGCAGTGGTCCCAGCACTGACCCCTGGGGAACATCACTGTACACCTCCCTCCAGTCCGAAAAACAACCGTTCACCACTACTCTCTGTTTCCTGCCACTTAGCCAATTCTGTATCCATGCTGCCACTGCCCCCTTTATTCCATGGGCCGCAATCTTGATGAAAAGCCTACCGTGTGGCATTTTATCAAACGCCTTTTGAAAGTCCATATGCACCACATCAACTGCATTGCCCTCATCGACCCTCTCTGTTACCTCATCAAAAAACTCTATCAAGTTAGTTAAACACGATTTGCCTTTAATAAATTCCTGCTGGCTTTCCCTAATCAATCCACCCTCATCCAAGTGACTGTTAATTCTGTCCTGGATTATCGTTTCTAAAAGTTTCCCCACCACCGAGGTTAAACTGACTGGCCTGCAGTTGCTGGGTTTATCCTTACACCCTTTTTTGAACAAGGATGTAACATTTGCAATTCCCCAGTCCTCTGGCACCACCCCCGTATCTAAGGATGTTTGGAAGATTATGGCCAGTACTTCCGCAATTTCCACCCTTACTTCCCTCAGCAACCTAGGATACATCCCATCCGGACCGGGTGACTTATCGACTTTAAGTACAGCCAGCCTTTCAAGTACCTCTTCTTTATCAATTTTTAGCCCATCTAGTATCTCAACTATATTGGGACCAACGACATAGGTAGGAAGGGAGATGAGGTCCTGCATCAAGAATTTAGGGAGCTAGGTAGCAGATTAAAGAGCAGGACCTCAAAGGTTGTAATCTCTGGATTACTCCCAGTGCCACGGGCTAGTGAGTATAGAAATAGGAGGATAGAACAGATGAATGCATGGCTAAAGAGTTGGTGCAGGAGGGAGGGTTTCAGTTTCCTGGATCACTGGGCCTGCTTCTGGGGAAGGTGGGACTTGTACAAGTCGGACGGGTTGCATCTGAACCAGAGCGGGACAAATATCCTTGCGGGGAGGTTTGCTAGCACTGTTGGGGGGGGTTTAAACTAACTTGGCAGGGGGATGGGATACAGAGTGGAGCTACAATAGGGGGTGATGTGCAGCCAAATATTGAGAAAAAAACAAGTCAGCTTGGAAGACAGGGCAAATATGTGAGGGCAAGGCTGGATGGCATCTATTTTAATGCAAGGAGTCTTGCGAATAAGGTGGATGAACTGAAGGTGTTGATAAACACATGGGAGTATGACATTGTTGCTGTCACAGAGACATGGTTGAGGGAGGGGCAAGACTGGCAGCTCAATATTCCGGGGTACAGAATCTTCAGGCGAGACAGAGGGGGAGGTATAAGAGGAGGGGGGGTCGCAATATTAATTAAAGAATCAATTACTGCCATAAGGAGGGATGATATATTAGCAGGTTCCTCTAATGAGGCCATATGGGTGGAGCTTAAAAACAAAAAGGGGGCAAGCACTTTGATGGGAGTGTACCATAGACCCCCAAACAGTCAGGGGGAGATAGAGGAACAGATATGTAGGCAAATCTCAGAAAATTGTGCAAATAATAGGGTAATAATAGTGGGGGATTTCAACTTCCCCAATATTAACTGGGATACTCAGAGTGTAAAAGGCTTAGAGGGTACAAAATTCTTAACGTGCATCCAGGAGAGCTTTTTGAGCCAGCATGTAGAAAGTCCTACAAGAGAGGGGGTGGTACTGGACCTAATTCTAGGGAATGAGTCCGGCCAAGTGGAAGAAGTGCTAGTAGGTGAGCACTTTGGTGACAGTGACCATAATTCGGTGAGATTTAAGGTGGTCATGGAAAAGGACAGGGAGGGGCCGGAAATCAAGGTTCTAAATTGGGGGAAGGCCGATTTTAATAGGATAAGGCAGGATCTGGCCAAAATGGACTGGGATCAGCTGCTTGTAGGAAAATCCGCATCGGAGCAATGGGAGTCTTTCAGAAGGGAGATTGAGACCATACAATGGCAACATGTTCCCGTAAAGGTCAAGGGTGGTTCCAAGAACTCCAGGGAACCTTGGATGTCAGGGGATATACGAGAATGGATTAGGAAAAAAAGGAGGGCTTTTGGCAGATACAAAAGGCTAAGGACGGAGGAAGCCCGAGAGGAGTACAAAAAGTGCAGGGGGATACTTAAAAAGGAAATTAGGAGATCAAGGAGGGGCCATGAAAAAACTCTGGCGAGCAAAATAAAGGAAAATCCTAAAATGTTTTATAAGTATATTAAGGGTAAGAGGATAACTGGGGAAAAAATAGGGCCCATTAGGGACAAAAATGGCAATCTGTGTGTGGAGCCGGCAGATGTAGGAGGGGTTCTAAATGAATTTTTTGCATCTGTTTTCACTATGGAGAAGGACGACGTAGACATAGAAATACGACAGGGGGACTGTGATATACTCGAACATATTAACATCGAGCGGGAGGAGGTATTGGCGGTTTTAGCAGGCCTAAAAATGGATAAATCCCCAGGCCCGGACGAAATGTATCCCAGGCTACTGTGTGAGGCAAAGGAGGAGATTGCGGGGGCTCCAACACATATATTCAGAACCTCTCTGGCCACAGGGGATGTGCCAGAGGACTGGAGAACCGCTAATGTAGTACCGTTATTCAAGAAGGGGAGTAGGGAAAAACCGGGGAACTACAGGCCAGTGAGCCTAACATCAGTGGTAGGAAAATTATTGGAAAAAATTCTGAAGGACAAAATTAGTCTCCACTTGGAGAAGCAAGGATTAATCAGGGATAGTCAACCTGGCTTTGTCAAGGGACGATCATGTCTGACTAATTTGATTGAATTTTTTGAGGGGGTGACTAGGCGTGTGGATGAGGGTAACGCAGTGGATGTGGTCTACATGGATTTCAGTAAGGCCTTCGATAAAGTCCCGCACAGGAGACTGGTCAAGAAGGTACGAGCCCATGGAGTCCAGGGTGCCTTGGCACTTTGGATACAAAACTGGCTTAGTGGCAGAAGGCAGAGGGTGATGGTCGAAGGTTGTTTTTGTGACTGGAAGCCTGTGGCCAGTGGGGTACCACAGGGATCTGTGCTGGGGCCCTTGCTGTTTGTGGTCTACATTAACGACTTGGATATGAATGTAAAAGGTATGATCAGTAAGTTCGCTGATGATACAAAAATTGGTAGGGTGGTAAATAGCGAGGAGGATAGCCTCAGTCTGCAGGACGATATAGATGGGTTGGTCAGATGGGCGGAACAGTGGCAAATGGAATTTAACCCGGAAAAGTGCGAGGTGATGCACTTTGGAGGGACTAACAAGGCAAGGGAATACACAATGAATGGGAGGACCCGAGGCAAGACAGAGGGTCAGAGGGATCTTGGTGTGCAAGTTCACAGATCCCTGAAGGCGGCGGAACAGGTAGATAAGGTGGTAAAGAAGGCATATGGGATACTTGCCTTTATTAGCCGAGGCATAGAATATAAGAGCAAGGAGGTTATGATGGAGCTGTATAAAACACTGGTTAGGCCACAGCTGGAGTACTGTGTGCAGTTCTGGTCGCCGCACTACAGGAAGGATGTGATCGCTTTGGAGAGGGTGCAGAGGAGATTCACCAGGATGTTACCAGGGCTGGAGCGCTTCAGCTATGAAGAGAGACTGGGAAGATTGGGTTTGTTTTCCTTGGAGCAGAGGAGGCTGAGGGGGGACATGATTGAGGTGTACAAAATTATGAGGGGCATAGATAGGATGGATACTAAGGAGCTTTTTCCCTTCGTTGAGGGTTCTATAACAAGGGGGCATAGATTCAAGGTAAAAGGCGGGAGGATTAGATGGGATTTGAGAAAGAACTTTTTCACCCAGAGGGTGGTTGGAGTCTGGAACTCACTGCCTGAAAGGGTTGTGGAGGCAGGAACCCTCACAACATTCAAGAAGCCTTTGGATGAGCACTTGAAATGTCATAGCATACAAGGCTACGGACCAAATGCTGGAATATTGGATTAGATTAGACTGGGCTTGATGGCCGGCGCGGACACGATGGGCCGAAGGGCCTCTATCCGTGCTGTATAACTCTATGACTCTATATTTTCCTTTACTGAGACTCTGGCAGCATCGTCTTCCTTGGTAAAGACAGAAGCAAAGTACTCATTTAGTACCTCGGCCATGCCCTCTGCCTCCATGTGTCGATCTCCTTTATGGTCCCTAATCGGCCCCACCCCTCCTCGTACTACCCATTTACTGTTTACATGCCTGTAGAAGACTTTTGGATTCCCTTTTATATTAGCCGCCAGTCTATTCTCATGCTCTCTGCCCCTCTTATTTCCTTTTTCACTTCCCCTCTGAACTTTCTATATTCTGCCTGGTTCTCATTCGTATTATCAACCTGACATCTGTCATATGCCCCTATTTTCCATTTCATCTTACTCACTATCTCTTTTGTCATCCAGGGAGCTCTGACTTTAGTTGCCTCATGGGAATGGGCCTAGACTGTACCCGAACCATCTCCTCTTTAAAGGCCGCCCACTGTTCAATTACAGTTTTGCCTGCCAATCTTTGATTCCAATTTACCCGGACCAGATCTGTTCTCATCCCATTGAAATTGGCTCTCCTCCAATTGAGTATTTTTACTTTAGAGTGGTCCGTGTCCTTTTCCATGGCTATTCTAAACCTTATGCTACCATGATCGCTGCTCCCTAAATGCTCCTCCACTGACACTTTCTCCACTTGGCCCGCCTCACTCCCTCGAACCAAGTCCAGCAATGCCTCCTTCCTCGTTGGGCCGGAAACGTATTGGTTTAGAAAGTTATCCTGAACACACTTCAAAAATTCCTCCCCATCTTTGCCCCTTATATTATTATTGTTATCCCAGTCCACATTAGGATGGTTGAAGTTCCCCGTTATCACAACTCTATGGCTTTTGCACCTCTCTGTAATTTCCCTACAAATCTGTTTTTTATCCTTCCCACTAGTTGGTGCCTATAGAATACACTCAGTAGTGTAATGGCACCTCTTTTATTTCTTAACTCGAACCAAATAGATTCTGTCCTTGACCCCTCCAGGACATCCTCTCTCTCCAGCACTGCAATATTCTCCTTAATCAATACTGCCACCCCCCCTCCTTTCTTTCCTTCCCTATCTTTCCTGAACACCTTGTATCCAGGAATATTTGGTACCCAATCCTGTCCTTTATTGAGTCAGGTCTCCGTTATCGCCACGACATCATATTCCCATGTGGTTATTTGCGCCTGCAGCTCACCAATCTTGTTTACCACGCTTCGTGCGTTTATACACATGCGCTGCAAACCAGTCTTCGACTGTCTTGTACTCTCTCTTAGTCTGATCCCACCTAATACTGTACCATTACTTGCTGTAGTGCTATCTTTCTCTCCCGATCCTTTGTGCCCCTTGTTTCTCTTTGCTACAATTCTTACGTATGCTGAGCAAAATTGAGCAATATAAGTATCCAAGGAAGGGAATTGAATTAGCACATGGGAATTAGAGGGTCTATGATGTGGAGATGCCGGTGATGGACTGGGGTGGACAAATGTACGGAGTCGTACAACACCAGGTTATAGTCCAACAGCTTTATTTGAAATCACAAGCTTTCGGAGCTTTGCTCCTTCGTCAGGTGAGTGAAGGGTTCACTCACCCTTCACTCACCCTTCACTCACCTGACGAAGGAGCAAAGCTCCGAAAGCTTGTGATTTCAAATAAAGCTGTTGGACCATAACCTGGTGTTGTACGACTCCTTACATTAGAGGACTAACAGTAAATTCATCACTTTCAGTGTTGGGACAATGTGGAGAGGCAATTAAGAAATAAATACAGTGTTCGGATATGCAACCTAAGTGTACTGATGCACAGAGGATATGCTGGGACATATGATGCAATGGGCAGACCTTACTTGTACAGGTGTGTGCAGGTCGCCGCAGAGGCTGAATCGGATGCCGGGCTCCCAGTACTCACTCCTGCTGTGCACACTCACAGCTCACAACTCTGACTCAGACTGTGCACACCGACAGCTCCCAGTCCTCACTCTCGCTGTGCACACTCACAGCTCACAACACTAACTGATACTGTGCACACTCACAGCTCCTCACTCTTGCTCAAACTGTGCACACTCATGGCTCACAACCCTAACTACTATTGTGCACACTCACAGCTCACAACCCGAACCCACACTGTGCATACTCACAGATCACAATCCCCACTCACACTGTGCAAATTCACAGCTTACAACACTGACTGACACTGTGCACACTCACAGCTCCCAGTCCTCACACACAGTGCACACTCACAGCTCCCAGTCCTCACACACAGTGCACACTCACAGCTCCCCACCCTCATTCAGACTGTGCACACTCGCAGCTCCCGTCCCTCACTCCCACAGTGCACACTCACAGCTCCCCACCCTCACTCACACTGCACACACTCACAGCTTCCCACACTCACTCACACTGTGCACACTCAATGCTCCCCACCCTCAGTCACATTATGCAAAATCACAGCTCCCCACCCTCACTTATGCTGTGCACACTCACAGCTCCCCACCCTCACTCACACTGCACACACTCACAGCTTCCCACACTCACTCACACTGTGCACACTCACAGCTCCCTGGCCACATTCACACTTTATTCACTCAAAGCTCCTCACCCTCACACACACTGTGCACACTCAGAGTTCCCTATCCTCAATCACACAGTCCACACTCATCGCTCCCAATTCTCACTCATATTGTGCACACTCACAGCTATCCAACCTGAGCCTCACAGTGCCCACTTATTGATCCCAGACCGCACTCACATTGGGCACACTCACACCTCTTCACCCTCACTCACACAGTGTACACTCACAGCTCCCCACCCTCAATCAGGCTGTGGACACTCACAGCTACCTGTCCTCTCACATTATACACACACACAGCTCCCCATTCTCACTCATACTGTGCACACTCACAGCTTCCCTCCCTCACTCACACTGTGCACACTCACAGCTCCCCACCCTCAATCAGGCTGTGCACACTCACAGCTTCCCTCCCTCACTCACACTGTGCACACTCACAGCTCCCCACACGCAATCATGCTATGGACACTCACAGCTCCACACCCTTACTCACACTTTGCACACTCACAGCTCCCCTCCCTCTCACACTGCACACTCACTGCTCTGCACCTTCACTCACACTGTGCACACTCACAGCTCCCCACCTCACACACTGTGCACACTCACAGCTCCCGGTCCTCACTCAGACCATGCACACTCAAAGCTCACCACCCTCACTCATACTCTGCACACTAACAGCTTCCCACTCTCACTCACACTGTGCACACTCGTAGTTCCAAGTCCTCATTCATACTGTGTAAACTCACAGCACCTCACCCTCATTCACACTGTGCACACTCACAGCTCCCCACCCACATTCACACTTTGTACACTCACAACTCCTGATCCTCACTCACACTGTGCAAGCTCACAGCTGACAGTTCTCACTCACGCTGTGCACACTCAGAGCTCCCCTCCCTCACTCACATGGTGCACACTCACAGCTCCCCATCCTCATTCAATGTGAACACTCAAAGCACCCCACACTCTCACATTCTGCACAATCACAGCTCCCCAACCTCACCCACACTGTGCACAATCACAGCTCCCCAACTACACTCACATTGAGCACACTCACACCTCCAAAGCCTCATTCATACTGTGCACAGGCAAAGCATCACACCTTCACTCCCACTATGCAAAGTGACAACTGACCAGACTCACTCACACTGTGCACACTCAATGTCCCTGGCCTCACTCACACTGTGCACACTCACAGCTTCCCACCCTCACTCACACTGTGCACACTCAATGTCCCTGGCCTCACTCACACTGTGCACACTCACAGCTTCCCACCCTCATTCACACTGTGCACACTCAATGTCCCTGGCCTCACTCACACTGTGCACACTCACAGCTCTACACCCTCACTCACACTGTGCACACTCACAGCTCTACACCCTCACTCACACTGTGCACACTCACAGCTCTCAGTCCTCACTCAGACTGTGTACACCCACAACTTCCCACCCTCACTCACACTGTGCACACTCACAGGTCCCAGACCTCACACACAATGTGCACACTCACAGCTACCCACCGTCATTCCAACTGGGCCCACTCATAGCTCCCAGTCCTCACACACACTCACAGATCCCCACCCACATTCACAATTGCTCCATTCATAGTTCCACACCCTCACTCACATTGTGCACACTCACAGCTCCCCACCCTCACTCACACCGTTCCCACTCACAGCTCCCAGTTTTAGACAAGTTGGGTGAGTGGGCCAGAACATGGCAGATGCAGTATAACGTGGATAAATGTGAGGTTATCCACTTTGGTTGTAAAAACAGAAAGGCAGATTATTATCTGAATGGTGATAGATTGGGAAAAGGGGAGGTGCAACGAGACCTGGGTGTCCTTGTACACCAGTCGCTGAAAGCGAGCATTCAGGTGCAGCAAGCAGTTAGGAAGGCGAATGGTATGTTGGCTTTCATTGCAAGAGGATTTGAGTACAGGAGCAGGGATGTCTTACTGCAGTTATACAGGGCCTTGGTGAGACCACTTCTGGAGTATTGTGTGCAGTTTTGGTCTCCTTATCTGAGGAAGGATGTCCTTGCCATGGAGGGAGTGCAACGAAGGTTTACCAGACTGATTCCTGGGATGGCAGGACTGACGTATGAGGAGAGATTGGGTCGACTAGGCCTATATTCACTAGAGTTCAGAAGAATGAGAGGTGATCTCATCGAAACATATAAAATTCTAACAGGACCAGACAGACTAGATGCAGGGAGGATGTTCCCGATGGCTGGGGAGTCCAGAACCAGGGGTCACAGTCTCAGGATACGGGGTATGCCATTTAGAACCGAGATGAGGAGAAATTTCTTCACTCAGAGGGTGGTGAACCTGTGGAATTCTCTACCACAGAAGGCAGTGGAGGCCAAGTCATTAGATGTATTCAAGAAGGAGATCGATATATTTATTAATGCTAAAGGGATCAAGGGATATGGGGAAAAAGTGGGAACGAGGTACTGAGTTAGACGATCAGTCATGATCATTTAGAATGACATAGCAGACCCGAAGGACCGAATGGCCTACTCTTGGTCCTATTTTCTATGTTTCTTCATGCTGTGCACATTCACTGCTCCCCACCCTCGCTCATACTATGCACACGCACAAGACCCCTCACTCACTCACCCTCTGCACACTCACAGCTCTCCACATACATTCACATTTTATCCAGTCAAAACTCCTCACCCTCACTCGCCCTGTGCACACTCACAGCTCCACACCCACACTCACACTGCACACACTCACAGCACCCCATCCTCACTCACCCTGTGCACACTCACAGCTTCCTACCCTCATTCACACTGTGCACACTCACAATTCCCCACCCTCAATCACACTGTGCACACTCACAATTCCCCACCCTCAATCACGCTGTGGACACTCTCAGATACCTGACCTCTCACATTATTCACGCTCACAGGTCCCCACCCTCACTCACATTGTGCACACTCACAGCCACCTTCCTCACTCACACTCGGCACACTCACAACTCTCAGTCCTCGCTCACACTGTGCACACTCAGTTCCCACCTTCATGGACACTGTGCACACTCACATCTCCCCCTCCTCACTTACACTGTGCACACTCACAGAGGACCCCATCCTCACTCACACTGTGCACACTCACATCTCCCAGTCCTCACTCACACTGTGCACACTCACATCTCCCAGTCCTCACTCACACTGTACACACTCACAGCCTCCAAAGTCACTCACACTGTGCATACTCATAGGTCCCCACCCTCACTCACACTGTGCACACTTACAGCTCCCCATCCTCTCACACTGTGCACACTCATGGCTCCCTACCCTCACTCACACTGTGCACACTCACAGCTCCCCACCATCTCTCACATCGTGTACACAAAGGCTATGGGCCCCGACAACATCCCGGCTGTAGTGCTGAAGACATGTGCTCCAGAACTAGCTGCGCCTCTAGCCAAGCTGTTCCAGTACAGGTACAACACTGGCATCTACCCGACAATGTGGAAAATTGCCCAGGTATGTCCTGTCCACAAAAAGCAGGACAAATCCAATCCGGCCAATTACCGCCCCATCAGTCTACTCTCAATCATCAGCAAAGTGATGGAAGGTGTCGTCGACAGTGCTATCAAGCGGCACTTACTCACCAATAACCTGCTCACCGATGCTCAGTTTGGGTTCGGCCAGGGCCACTCGGCTCCAGACCTCATTACAGCCTTGGTCCAAACATGGACAAAAGAGCTGAATTCCAGAGGTGAGGTGAGAGTGATTGCCCTTGACATCAAGGCAGCATTTGACCAAGTGTGGCACCAAGGAGCCCTAGCAAAATTGAAGTCAATGGGAATCAGGGGGAAACTCTCCAGTGGCTGGAGTCATACCTCGCACAAAGGAAGATGGTAGTGGTTGTTGGAGGCCAATCATCTCAGCCCCAGGGCATTGCTGCAGGAGTTCCTCAGGGCAGTGTCCTAGGCCCAACCATCTTCAGCTGCTTCATCAATGACCTTCCCTCCATCATAAGGTCAGAAATGGGGATGTTCGCTGATGATTGCACTGTGTTCAGTTCCATTCGCAACCCCTCAAATAATGAAGCAGTCCAAGCCTGCATGCAGCAAGGCCTGGACAACATCCAGGCTTGGGCTGATAAATGGCAAGTAACATTCGCGCCAGATAAGTGCCAGGCAATGACCATCTCCAACAAGAGAGAGTCTAACCACCTCCCCTTGACATTCAATGGCATTACCATCACCGAATCCCCCACCATCAACATCCTGGGGGTCACCATTGACCAGAAACTTAACTGGACCAGCCATATAAATACTGTGGCTACAAGAGCAGGTCAGAGGCTGGGTATTCTGCAGCAAGTGACTCACCTCCTGACTCCCCAAAGCCTTTCCACCATCTACAAGGCACAAGTCAGGAGTGTGATGGAATACTGTCCACTTGCCTGGATGAGTGCAGCTCCAACAACATTCCAGAAGCTCGTCACCATCCAGGACAAAGCAGCCCGCTTGATTGGCACCCCATCCACCACCCTAAACATTCACTCCCTTCACCACCAGCGCACTGTGGCTGCAGTGTGTACCATCCACAGGATGCACCTTAGCAACTCGCCAAGGCTTCTTCGACAGCATCTCCCAAACCCGCGAGCTCTACCACCTAGAAGGACAAGGGCAGCAGGCGCATGGGAACAACACCACCTGCACGTTCCCCTCCAAGTCACACACCATCCCGACTTGGAAATATATCGCCGTTCCTTCATCGTCACTGGGTCAAAATCCTGGAACTCCCTTCCTAACAGCACTGTGGGAGAACCTTCACCACACGGACTGCAGCGGTTCAAGAAGGCGGCTCACCACCACCTTCTCAAGGGCAATTAGGGATGGGCAATAAATGTTGGCCTCGCCAGCGATGCCCACATCCCATGAACGAATAAAGAAAAAACTCATGGTCATAAATATAAAATAGTCGCTAATAAATCCATGAGGGAATTCAGGAGAAAATTCTCTATGAAAGACTGGTGAGAATGTGGAACTCCCTCCCACAAGGAGTAGTTCAGACAAATAGCATCGATACATTTAAGGGGAGGCTAGATAAGCACATGAGGGAGAAAGGATAGAAGGATATGCTGATAGGGTGAGATGAAGTAGAGAGGGAGGGGGCTTTTGTGGAGCATAAACACTGGTATAGGCCAGTTGGGCCAAATGGCCTGTTGCTGTGCTATAATGTCTTTGTAACTCAATATAAATATCCAATTTTCCCGTGAAAGTTGAAATGGTCTCTACCACTCCCTGTAGCAAAGTATTCTGTGCTCCAACAACTCCCTGTGTAATGCAATTTCTCACAGCCTCTCCTCGTTCTCTTAGTGACTCGTAACTGAACCAAAGGAGTTTTTCCTTGTTCTTTCTATCAAAACCCTTCTTAATGTTGAAACCTCTTCAATCTCCACTTTGCCTTCGCTGCTTCAGTAGCAATAGTCTCAGTATCTCAATTCTCTGCGCACACTATCGTTTCCAATCCCTGGCATCATTCGGGTGAATCCAAGCTGAACATTCTCAGTGGCTTCAATATTCTTCCTATAATGGATAGCTCAAAGTGCACACAATCTCTAAATGTAGGGGGAGGAGAAAGTGTGAAATAGAGAGTGAGAGAGAAACAGGCAGAGAGAGAAAGCGGGGAAAAAGAAGGCAGAGAGTGAGGTGGAGAGGGAGAGAGTGAAGGAGAGTGAAAAGGAGGAAGAGAGAGTTTCAAAAAACACGGTGGGGTGTTCGTTCCCACATTTCACAACTCATGTCGAACGAACAACTGAACAAAATGTTATTATTCAACTGTTCCTAATTTGCATAATTTATTCAGGTGCAAGGACTGGGATTAATTTGCACTCTGCCAAGAATTGCTTGAGTCAGAGCTCCAAAAACAGCACATTTTAAGACTTTGTCTGAGCTGTGTCACACTGGCTCACAGCCAATGTAAACAGATGTAAAACTCAGAGCTTGAGCTGGAATCAAAGCAGGTCAGTGAATCTCTGCTTTAGTGGGAACAGCAGGAAAACCCCCGGGAACACAATCAGGTTTGTAATATTGAGGCGTGCAAAAACACCAGCAGTCAGAAATTCAGCCTAAGTTCACTGTCACCAATGTAAATGGAGACCATTATCAGACTCCACCTTCACTCTGTTATCAGACTCCACCTTCACTCCATTATCAGACTCCACCTTCACTCTGTTATCAGACTCCACCTTCACTCTGTTATCAGACTCCACCTTCACTCCGTTATCAGGCTCCACCTTCACTCCGTTATCAGACTCCACCTTCACTCCGTTATCAGGCTCCACCTTCACTCCGTTATCAGACTCCACCTTCACTCCGTTATCAGACTCCACCTTCACTCCGTTATCAGACTCCACCTTCACTCCGTTATCAGACTCCACCTTCACTCCGTTATCAGGCTCCACCTTCACTCCGTTATCAGACTCCACCTTCACTCCGTTATCAGACTCCACCTTCACTCCGTTATCAGACTCCACCTTCACTCCGTTATCAGACTCCACCTTCACTCCGTTATCAGACTCCACCATCACTCCGTTATCAGACTCCACCTTCACTCCGTTATCAGACTCCACCTTCACTCTGTTATCAGACTCCACCTTCACTCCATTATCAGACTCCACCTTCACTCCGTTATCAGACTCCACCTTCACTCCGTTATCAGACTCCACCTTCACTCTGTTATCAGACTCCACCTTCACTCCATTATCAGACTCCACCTTCACTCCGTTATCAGACTCCACCTTCACTCTGTTATCAGACTCCACCTTCACTCCGTTATCAGACTCCACCCTCACTCCGTTATCAGACTCCACCTTCACTCTGTTATCAGACTCCACCCTCACTCCGTTATCAGACTCCACCTTCACTCCGTTATCAGACTCCACCATCACTCCGTTATCAGACTCCACCTTCACTCTGTTATCAGACTCCACCATCACTCCGTTATCAGACTCCTCCTTCACTCCGTTATCAGACTCCACCTTCACTCCGTTATCAGGCTCCACCTTCACTCCGTTATCAGACTCCACCTTCACTCCGTTATCAGACTCCACCATCACTCCGTTATCAGACTCCTCCTTCACTCCGTTATCAGACTCCACCTTCACTCCATTATCAGACTCCACCTTCACTCCGTTATCAGACTCCACCTTCACTCCGTTATCAGCCTCCACCTTCACTCCGTTATCAGACTCCACCTTCACTCCGTTATCAGACTCCACCTTCACTCCGTTATCAGACTCCTCCTTCACTCCGTTATCAGACTCCACCATCACTCCGTTATCAGCCTCCACCTTCACTCCGTTATCAGGCTCCACCATCACTCCGTTATCAGGCTCCACCATCACTCCGTTATCAGACTCCACCATCACTCCGTTATCAGCCTCCACCTTCACTCCGTTATCAGCCTCCACCTTCACTCCGTTATCAGGCTCCACCTTCACTCCGTTATCAGACTCCACCTTCACTCCGTTATCAGACTCCACCTTCACTCTGTTATCAGACTCCACCTTCACTCCGTTATCAGACTCCACCTTCACTCTGTTATCAGACTCCACCTTCACTCTGTTATCAGACTCCACCATCACTCCGTTATCAGACTCCTCCTTCACTCCGTTATCAGACTCCACCTTCACTCCGTTATCAGGCTCCACCTTCACTCCGTTATCAGACTCCACCTTCACTCCGTTATCAGACTCCACCATCACTCCGTTATCAGACTCCTCCTTCACTCCGTTATCAGACTCCACCTTCACTCCGTTATCAGACTCCACCTTCACTCCGTTATCAGACTCCACCTTCACTCCGTTATCAGCCTCCACCTTCACTCCGTTATCAGACTCCACCTTCACTCCGTTATCAGACTCCACCTTCACTCCGTTATCAGACTCCTCCTTCACTCCGTTATCAGACTCCACCATCACTCCGTTATCAGCCTCCACCTTCACTCCGTTATCAGGCTCCACCATCACTCCGTTATCAGGCTCCACCATCACTCCGTTATCAGACTCCACCATCACTCCGTTATCAGCCTCCACCTTCACTCCGTTATCAGCCTCCACCTTCACTCCGTTATCAGGCTCCACCTTCACTCCGTTATCAGACTCCACCTTCACTCCGTTATCAGACTCCACCTTCACTCTGTTATCAGACTCCACCTTCACTCCGTTATCAGACTCCACCTTCACTCTGTTATCAGACTCCACCTTCACTCCGTTATCAGACTCCACCTTCACTCCGTTATCAGACTCCACCTTCACTCTGTTATCAGGATCCACCATCACTCCGTTATCAGCCTCCACCATCACTCCGTTATCAGACTCCACCATCACTCCGTTATCAGACTCCACCTTCACTCCATTATCAGGCTCCACCTTCACTCCGTTATCAGACTCCACCTTCACTCCATTATCAGGCTCCACCTTCACTCCGTTACCAGCCTCCACCATCACTCCGTTATCAGACTCCACCATCACTCCGTTATCAGACTCCACCTTCACTCCATTATCAGGCTCCACCTTCACTCCGTTATCAGACTCCACCTTCACTCCATTATCAGGCTCCACCTTCACTCCGTTATCAGACTCCACCATCACTCCGTTATCAGACTCCACCGTCACTCCGTTATCAGACTCCACCTTCACTCCGTTATCAGACTCCACCATCACTCCGTTATCAGACTCCACCTTCACTCCGTTATCAGACTCCTCATCACTCCGTTATCAGACTCCTCCTTCACTCCTTTGTCAGACTCCACCTTCACTCCGTTATCAGACTCCACCATCACTCCGTTATCAGACTCCTCCTTCACTCCGTTGTCAGACTCCACCTTCACTCCGTTATCAGACTCCACCTTCACTCCGTTATCAGGCTCCACCATCACTCCGTTATCAGACTCCACCTTCACTCCGTTATCAGACTCCACCTTCACTCCATTATCAGACTCCACCTTCACTCCATTATCAGGCTCCACCTTCACTCCGTTATCAGACTCCACCTTCACTCCGTTATCAGACTCCACCATCACTCCGTTATCAGCCTCCACCTTCACTCCGTTATCAGACTCCACCTTCACTCCGTTATCAGACTCCACCTTCACTCCGTTATCAGACTCCACCTTCACTCCGTTATCAGACTCCACCTTCACTCCGTTATCCGACTCCACCATCACTCCGTTATCAGCCTCCACCTTCACTCCGTTATCAGACTCCACCTTCACTCCGTTATCAGACTCCACCTTCACTCCGTTATCCGACTCCACCATCACTCCGTTATCAGCCTCCACCTTCACTCCGTTATCAGACTCCACCTTCACTCCGTTATCATACTCCACCTTCACTCCGTTATCAGACTCCACCTTCACTCCGTTATCAGGCTCCACCATCACTCCGTTATCAGACTCCACCTTCACTCCGTTATCAGGCTCCACCTTCACTCCGTTATCAGACTCCACCTTCACTCCGTTATCAGACTCCACCTTCACTCCGTTATTAGACTCCACCTTCACTCCGTTATCAGACTCCACCTTCACTCCGTTATCAGGCTCCACCTTCACTCCGTTATCAGACTCCACCATCACTCCGTTATCAGACTCCACCTTCACTCCGTTATCAGACTCCATCTTCACTCCGTTATCAGGCTCCACCATCACTCCGTTATCAGACTCCACCATCACTCCGTTATCAGCCTCCACCTTCACTCCGTTATCAGCCTCCACCTTCACTCCGTTATCAGGCTCCACCTTCACTCCGTTATCAGACTCCACCTTCACTCCGTTATCAGACTCCACCTTCACTCTGTTATCAGACTCCACCTTCACTCCGTTATCAGACTCCACCTTCACTCTGTTATCAGACTCCACCTTCACTCCGTTATCAGACTCCACCTTCACTCCGTTATCAGACTCCACCTTCACTCTGTTATCAGGATCCACCATCACTCCGTTATCAGCCTCCACCATCACTCCGTTATCAGACTCCACCATCACTCCGTTATCAGACTCCACCTTCACTCCATTATCAGGCTCCACCTTCACTCCGTTATCAGACTCCACCTTCACTCCATTATCAGGCTCCACCTTCACTCCGTTACCAGCCTCCACCATCACTCCGTTATCAGACTCCACCATCACTCCGTTATCAGACTCCACCTTCACTCCATTATCAGGCTCCACCTTCACTCCGTTATCAGACTCCACCTTCACTCCATTATCAGGCTCCACCTTCACTCCGTTATCAGACTCCACCATCACTCCGTTATCAGACTCCACCGTCACTCCGTTATCAGACTCCACCTTCACTCCGTTATCAGACTCCACCATCACTCCGTTATCAGACTCCACCTTCACTCCGTTATCAGACTCCTCATCACTCCGTTATCAGACTCCTCCTTCACTCCTTTGTCAGACTCCACCTTCACTCCGTTATCAGACTCCACCATCACTCCGTTATCAGACTCCTCCTTCACTCCGTTGTCAGACTCCACCTTCACTCCGTTATCAGACTCCACCTTCACTCCGTTATCAGGCTCCACCATCACTCCGTTATCAGACTCCACCTTCACTCCGTTATCAGACTCCACCTTCACTCCATTATCAGACTCCACCTTCACTCCATTATCAGGCTCCACCTTCACTCCGTTATCAGACTCCACCTTCACTCCGTTATCAGACTCCACCATCACTCCGTTATCAGCCTCCACCTTCACTCCGTTATCAGACTCCACCTTCACTCCGTTATCAGACTCCACCTTCACTCCGTTATCAGACTCCACCTTCACTCCGTTATCAGACTCCACCTTCACTCCGTTATCCGACTCCACCATCACTCCGTTATCAGCCTCCACCTTCACTCCGTTATCAGACTCCACCTTCACTCCGTTATCAGACTCCACCTTCACTCCGTTATCCGACTCCACCATCACTCCGTTATCAGCCTCCACCTTCACTCCGTTATCAGACTCCACCTTCACTCCGTTATCCGACTCCACCATCACTCCGTTATCAGCCTCCACCTTCACTCCGTTATCAGCCTCCACCTTCACTCCGTTATCAGACTCCACCTTCACTCCGTTATCAGACTCCACCTTCACTCCGTTATCATACTCCACCTTCACTCCGTTATCAGACTCCACCTTCACTCCGTTATCAGGCTCCACCATCACTCCGTTATCAGACTCCACCTTCACTCCGTTATCAGGCTCCACCTTCACTCCGTTATCAGACTCCACCTTCACTCCGTTATCAGACTCCACCTTCACTCCGTTATTAGACTCCACCTTCACTCCGTTATCAGACTCCACCTTCACTCCGTTATCAGGCTCCACCTTCACTCCGTTATCAGACTCCACCATCACTCCGTTATCAGACTCCACCTTCACTCCGTTATCAGACTCCATCTTCACTCCGTTATCAGACTCCACCATCACTCCGTTATCAGACTCCACCTTCACTCTGTTATCAGCCTCCACCTTCACTCCGTTATCAGACTCCACCATCACTCCGTTATCAGACTCCACCTTCACTCCGTTATCAGACTCCACCTTCACTCCGTTATCAGGCTCCACCTTCACTCCGTTATCAGACTCCACCTTCACTCCGTTATCAGGCTCCACCTTCACTCCGTTATCAGGCTCCACCTTCACTCCGTTATCAGACTCCTCCTTCACTCCGTTATCAGACTCCTCCTTCACTCCGTTATCAGACTCCACCTTCACTCCGTTATCAGCCTCCACCTTCACTCCGTTATCAGACTCCTCCTTCACTCCATTATCAGACTCCTCCTTCACTCCGTTATCAGAGTCCACCTTCACTCCGTTATCCGACTCCACCATCACTCCGTTATCAGCCTCCACCTTCACTCCGTTATCAGACTCCACCTTCACTCCGTTATCAGACTCCACCTTCACTCCGTTATCCGACTCCACCATCACTCCGTTATCAGCCTCCACCTTCACTCCGTTATCAGACTCCACCTTCACTCCGTTATCAGACTCCACCTTCAATCCGTTATCAGACTCCATCTTCACTCCGTTATCAGGCTCCACCATCACTCCGTTGTCAGACTCCACCTTCACTCCGTTATCAGGCTCCACCTTCACTCCGTTATCAGACTCCACCTTCACTCCGTTATCAGACTCCACCTTCACTCCGTTATTAGACTCCACCTTCACTCCGTTATCAGACTCCACCTTCACTCCGTTATCAGGCTCCACCTTCACTCCGTTATCAGACTCCACCATCACTCCGTTATCAGACTCCACCTTCACTCTGTTATCAGACTCCACCTTCACTCCGTTATCAGACTCCACCATCACTCCATTATCAGACTCCACCTTCACTCTGTTATCAGCCTCCACCTTCACTCTGTTATCAGACTCCACCATCACTCCGTTATCAGACTCCACCTTCACTCTGTTATCAGGCTCCACCTTCACTCCGTTATCAGACTCCACCTTCACTCCGTTATCAGAGTCCACCTTCACTCTGTTATCAGACTCCACCTTCACTCCGTTATCAGGCTCCACCTTCACTCCGTTATCAGGCTCCACCTTCACTCCGTTATCAGGCTCCACCTTCACTCCGTTATCAGACTCCTCCTTCACTCTGTTATCAGACTCCTCCTTCACTCCGTTATCAGACTCCACCTTCACTCCGTTATCAGCCTCCACCTTCACTCCGTTATCAGACTTCACCTTCACTCCGTTATCAGCCTCCACCTTCACTCCGTTATCAGACTCCACCTTCACTCTGTTATCAGACTCCTCCTTCACTCCTTTATCAGACTCCACCTTCACTCCGTTATCAGGCTCCACCTTCACTCTGTTATCAGACTCCACCTTCACTCCGTTATCAGACTCCTCCTTCACTCCGTTATCAGACTCCACCTTCACTCCGTTATCAGGCTCCACCTTCACTCCGTTATCAGACTCCACCTTCACTCCGTTATCAGACTCCTCCTTCACTCCGTTATCAGACTCCACCTTCACTCCGTTATCAGGCTCCACCTTCACTCCGTTTTCAGACTCCACCTTCACTCTGTTATCAGACTCCACCTTCACTCCGTTATCAGCCTCCACCATTACTCCGTTATCAGACTCCACCTTCACTCCGTTATCAGGCTCCACCTTCACTCCGTTATCAGACTCCACCTTCACTCCGTTATCAGACTCCACCTTCACTCCATTATCAGGCTCCACCATCACTCCGTTATCAGCCTCCACCTTCACTCCGTTATCAGACTCCACCTTCACTCCGTTATCAGACTCCACCTTCACTCCGTTATCAGCCTCCACCTTCACTCCGTTATCAGAGTCCACCTTCACTCCGTTATCAGACTCCACCTTCACTCCGTTATCAGACTCCACCTTCACTCCGTTATCAGACTCCACCTTCACTCCGTTATCAGGCTCCACCTTCACTCCGTTATCAGACTCCACCTTCGCTCCGTTATCAGGCTCCACCTTCACTCCGTTATCAGAGTCCACCTTCACTCCGTTATCAGAGTCCACCTTCACTCCGTTATCAGGCTCCACCTTCACTCCGTTATCAGACTCCTCCTTCACTCTGTTATCAGACTCCTCCTTCACTCCGTTATCAGGCTCCACCTTCACTCCGTTATCAGGCTCCACCTTCACTCCGTTATCAGACTCCTCCTTCACTCTGTTATCAGACTCCTCCTTCACTCCGTTATCAGACTCCACCTTCACTCCGTTATCAGCCTCCACCTTCACTCCGTTATCAGACTCCTCCTTCACTCCGTTATCAGAGTCCACCTTCACTCCGTTATCAGAGTCCACCTTCACTCTGTTATCAGACTCCACCTTCACTCCGTTATCAGACTCCACCTTCACTCCGTTATCAGACTCCACCTTCACTCCGTTATCAGACTCCACCTTCACTCCGTTATCAGACTCCACCTTCACTCCGTTATCAGCCTCCACCTTCACTCCGTTATCAGAGTCCACCTTCACTCCGTTATCAGACTCCACCTTCACTCCGTTATCAGACTCCACCTTCACTCCGTTATCAGACTCCACCTTCACTCCGTTATCAGCCTCCACCTTCACTCCGTTATCAGACTCCACCTTCACTCCGTTATCAGACTCCACCTTCACTCCGTTATCAGCCTCCACCTTCACTCCATTATCAGACTCCACCTTCACTCCGTTATCAGAGTCCACCTTCACTCAGGGAGTTCCACGAACAGGTTTGATATTGTGGAGGCCCCACTGAAGGGGTTGATATGCAGAATCACTGCTCTCTGCTGGCTTACTTTACATCGTTAATCTTGAGCTCCCTCTGTTGGCTCGTGAACAACTTTTTTGTTTCAAATCGGAGTACAGTGAATGAACACAACCTTTCCAGTAATATAACAGTATACACACAAGCTTTAACATAAGAAATAGGAGCAGGAGTAGGCCAATCGGCCCCTCGAGCCTGCTCCGCCATTCAATAAGATCATGGCTGATCTGATCCTAACCTCAAATCTAAATTCATGTCCAATTTCCTGCCCGCTGCCCGTACTGCATGGTATCAGTACAATGAGTACACACACGTTTTATTATACCTCTCCACTACAAAAATCACCTACTTCCACCTTCATAATATCACTCGCCTCTACCCTACCTCAGCCATTCTGCCGCTAAAACCCTCATCCATGCCTTGTCACCTCCAGACTCGACTATTCCAATGCTCTCCTGGTTGGCCTCCCATCCTCCACCTCAAAAAGTTCAGCTCATCCAAAACTCTGCTGCCTGTATCCTATCCAATTGTGTCCTACTTGCCCACTACCCCTGTCCTTGCTGATCTACATTGGCTCCCGGTTCACCAATGTTACAAATTTAAAATTCTCATCCTTCTGTCTAAATCCCTTCTGTGGCCTCGCCCCTGCCTATCTCTGTAACCTCCTCTAGCCCTACAAATCCCTTGAATGTTCTTCAGATTTTGGCCACTTTTCCATCCCTCCCCCTTTACCCAAACATTGGCAGTTGTGCTTCAGCTGTCCAGGTCAGAGGCTCTGCAATTCCCTCCTTAAATTCTTCTCCTCTCCACCTCCCTCTCTGCTTTTAAGATCCCTCCCTGAAAAACCACCTATTTGACCAAACTTTTAATCTTCCAACATCTTTTTTGTCTTGGTCGCCATTTCTTTTCCTTTATGCCTCTGTGAAGTGTCATGGGACATTTTGCCATGTAAATGCTGTTGTTTCAGAGTGCAATGAGTGAGTGAGATTTATTCATAGAATCATAGAAGTTACAACATGGAAACAGGCCCTTCGGCCCAACATGTCCATGTCGCCCAGTTTATACCACTAAGCTAGTCCCAATTGCCTGCACTTGGCCCATATCCCTCTATACCCATCTTACCCATGTAACTGTCCAAATGCTTTTTAAAAGACAAAATTGTACCCGCCTCGACTACTGCCTCTGGCAGCTTGTTCCAGACACTCACCACCCTTTGAGTGAAAAAATTACCCCTCTGGACCCTTTTGTATCTCTCCCCTCTCACCTTAAATCTATGTCCCCTCGTTATAGACTCCCCTACCTTTGGGAAAAGATTTTGACTATCTACCTTATCTATGCCCCTCATTATTTTATAGACTTCTATAAGATCACCCCTTAACCTCCTACTCTCCAGGGAAAAAAGTCCCAGTCTGTCTAACCTCTCCCTGTAAGTCAAACCATCAAGTCCCGGTAGCATCCCAGTAAATCTTTTCTGCACTCTTTCTAGTTTAATAATATCCTTTCTATAATAGGGTGACCAGAACTGTACACAGTACTCCAAGTGTGGCCTCACCAATGCCCTGTACAACTTCAACAAGACATCCCGACTCCTGCATTCAATGTTCTGACCAATGAAACCAAGCATGCCGAATGCCTTCTTCACCACCCTATCCACCTGTGACTCCACTTTCAAGGAGCTATGAATCTGTACTCCTAGATCTCTTTGTTCCATAACTCTCCCCAACGCCCTACCATTAACGGAGTAGGTCCTGGCCCGATTCGATCTACCAAAATGCATCACCTCACATTTATCTAAATTAAACTCCATCTGTCATTCATCGGCCCACTGGCCCAATTTATCAAAATCCCGTTGCAATCCTGGATAACCTTCTTCACTGTCCACAATGCCACCAATCTTGGTGTCATCTGCAAACTTACTAACCATGCCTCCTAAATTCTCATCCAAATCATTAATATAAATAACAAATAACAGCGGACCCAGCACCGATCCCTGAGGCACACCGCTGGACACAGGCATCCAGTTTGAAAAACAACCCTCTACAACCACCCTCTGTCTTCTGTCGTCAAGCCAATTTTGTATCCAATTGGCTACCTCACCTTGGATCCCATGAGATTTAACCTCATGTAACAACCTACCATGCGGTACCTTGTCAAAGGCTTTGCTGAAGTCCATGTAGACCACGTCTACTGCACAGCCCTCATCTATCTTCTTGGTTACCCCTTCAAAAAACTCAATCAAATTCATGAGACATGATTTTCCTCTCACAAAACCATGCTGACTGTTCCTAATTAGTCCCTGCCTCTCCAAATGCCTGTAGATCCTGTCCCTCAGAATACCCTCTAACAACTTACCCACTACAGATGTCAGGCTCACCGGTCTGTAGTTCCCAGGCTTTTCCCTGCCGCCCTTCTTAAACAAAGGCACAACATTTGCTACCCTCCAATCTTCAGGCACCTCACCTGTAGCGGTGGATGATTCAAATATCTCTGCTAGGGGACCCGCAATTTCCTCCCGAACCTCCCATAACGTCCTGGGATACATTTCATCAGGTCCCGGAGATTTATCTACCTTGATGCGCGTTAAGACTTCCAGCACCTCCCTCTCTGTAATATGTACAGTCCTGAAGACATCACTATTTATTTCCCCAAGTTCCCCAACATCCATGCCTTTCTCAACCGTAAATACCGATGTGAAATATTCATTCAGGATCTCACCCATCTCTTGTGGTTCTGCACATAGATGACCTTGTTGATCCTTAAGAGGCCCTACTCTCTCCCTAGTTACTCTTTTGCCCTTATTGTACTATATTTTAGAGTATGTGAGATTTGTTGTACTGTATTGTACAGAATGAGATTTATTGTGTTGTACAGTGAGAATGTCATATTTATTGAAATGTATTGTACAGTGAGATTTAGGAACTATATTGAAGAGCAGGACCTCCAGGGATCTCAGGATTATTACCTGCGCCACGTGCAAATTGACAAAGGGACAAACAGATCAGGAAAGTAAACATGTGATTGGTGTGGGAAAGAGCGGTTTCCTCTCCTGGGACACTGGCACTGGTACTGGGACAGGAAGAAGCTGTACCATTGGGATGGGCTGCACCTGAACCAGGCTGGGACCAAGGTCCTAGTGGAAAGGATAAGTAGGATGGTTAATAAGACTTTAAACTGATAAATGGGGGGGGGGAGGAGGTTCAGGCAAAAATATTAGTAAAAAAGATAAAACAAGAGTAAAAAAAAAGGGACCAGAGTAAAGTCCACGCTAGTGTTCTGGAAACCATAAATACTTCAGGTCTGGGAAACAATAAAATAAAAGGACACGGACCACTCTAAAGTAAAAATACTCAATTGGAGGAGGGTCAATTTCAGTTGGATGAGATCAGATCTGGTAAATTGGAATCAAAGATTCCCAGGCAGAACTGTAATTGAACAGTGGGTGGCCTTTAAGGAGGAGATGGTTCGGGTACAGTCTCGGCCCATTCCCACGAGGGGGAAAGGTAGGGCAACTAAAGCCAGAGCTCCCTGGATGACAAAAGAGATAGAGAGTAAATTGAAGCAGAAAAAAGGGGCGAAATTGTGGAGGTCCTGGCCATAATTTTCCAAACATCCTTAGATATGGGGGTGGTGCCAGAGGACTGGAGAATTGCAACTGTTACACCCTTGTTCAAAAAAGAGTTTAAGGATAAACCCAGCAACTACAGGCCAGTCAGTTTAACCTCAGTGGTGGGGAAACTTTTAGAAACGATAATCCGGGACTGAATTAGAAGTCACTTGGACAAGTATGGATTAATTCGGGAAAGCCAGCAGAGATTTGTTAAAGGCAAATCGTGTATAACTAATTTGATTGAGTTTTTTGAGGAGGTAACAGAGAGGGTAGATGAGGGAAGTGCAGTTGATGTGGTGAATATGGACTTTCAAAAGGCGTTTGATAAAGTGCCGCATAATAGGCTTGTCATCAAGATTGAAGCCCATGGAATAAAAGGGGCAGTAGCAGCATGGATACAGAATTGGCTAAGTAACAGGAAACAGAGAGTAGTGGTGAACGGTTATTTTTCGGACTGGAGGGAGGTGTACAGTGGTGTTCCCCAGGGGTCGGTGCTGGGACCACTGCTTTTCTTGATATATATTAATGACTTGGACTTGGGTGTACAGGGCACAATTTCAAATTTGCAGATGACACAAAACTTGGAAGTGTAGTGAACAGTGAGGAGGATAGTGATAGACTTCAAGAGGATATAGACAGGCTGGTGGAATGGACGGACACGTGGCAGATTAAATTTAACGCAGAAAAATGCGAGGTGATACATTTTGGTAGGAAGAACAAGGAGAGGCAATATAAACTAGAGGGCACAATTCTAAAAGGGGTACAGGAACAGAGAGATCTGGGGGTATATGTGCACAAATCATTGAAGGTGGCAGGACAGGTTGAGAAAGCGGTTAAAAAAGTATACAGGATCCTGGGCTTTATAAATAGAGGCACAGAGTACAAAAGTAAGAAAGTCATGATGAACCTTTATAAAACACTGGTTCGGCCACAGCTGGATTGTGTCCAGTTCTGGGCACCGCACTTTAGGAAAGATGTGAAGGCCTTCGAAAGGGTGCAGAAGAGTTTTACAAGAATGATTCCAGGGATGAGGGACTTCAGTTATGTGGATAGACTGGAGAAGCTGGGATTGTTCTCCTTAGAGCAGAGAAGATTGCGAGGAGATTTGATAGAGGTATTCAAAATCATGAAGGGTTTAGGCAGAGTAGATAGAGAGAAACTGTTCCCATTGGCAGAAGGGTCAAGAATCAGAGGACATAGATTTAAGGTGATTGGCAAAAGAACCAAAGGTGATATGAGGAAAAACTTTTTTACACAGCAAGTGGTTAGGATCTGGAATGCAGTGCCCGAGGGGGAGGTGGAGGCAGATTCAATCATGGCCTTCAAAAGGGAACTGGATAGGTACTTCAAAAGGAAAAAATTTGCAGGGCTACGGGGATAGGGAGTGGGAGTGGGACAAGCTGGCTTGCTCTTGCATTGAGCTGGCTTGGACTAGATGGGCTGAATGGCCTCCTTCCATGCTGTAACCTTTCTATAATTCTATGATAAGGAAGGAAGAAGGGTGGGTGGAGTAGCTATACTAATTAGAGATAACATAATGGCAGTAAAACAAAAGGGATATAATTAACAGAAGGATAGAAACTGAATCCATCTAGATTGAAATAAAAGATAAGAAGGGATTGATCACGCTATTAGGGGTATACTACAGACCACCTAATAATGGAAAGGAGGTGGGGGAAGAAATATGTAAGCAAATATGTGAAATGAGTAAAGGGCATAGAATAATAATCATGGGAGATTTTAACTACTCCCAAATAAACTGGCAAGAAGAGGTAGCAAAGGGGTACAGGGAATGGAGCTTTCGCAATGTGTACAGGACTCATTTCTCACCCAGAATGCAAAAAGCCCAACAAGCGAGGAAGCACTGCTGGATCTAGTAATGGGAAATGAACCAGAACAGATAAGAGAAGTGAGCACAGGGGAGCATCTCGGCAATAGCAATCACAACATAATAAGATTTAAGATGAAGATTGAGAAAGACATAACTAAGAGGAAGACAAAAGTAATAAATTAGAAAAAAGCTGATTATCAGGGGATGAGAATGGAACTAGGGAAAATTAACTGGAAAAATTTACTGACGAACCGAGAAATTGAACAGCAGTGGGAAACATTTAAAACGGTGATCAATAGAGTCCAGGAGAAATATATTCCACTAAAAAGCAAGAGCAAACTAGCCAGTAATGACACACCATGGATAAATAAAGAAACAAAGGCAAAATTGAAACTAAAGAAAGAGGCATACACTAAATACATAAACAACAAAGGAGAGAATGACAAAAGGGAATACGAAAAGGTTCGGAAAGAAGTCAAAAAAACAATTAGGAAAGCAAAGAGAAACTACAAAATTAAATTATCAAGGAATTTTTAAAAAAGTTAAGTGTTCTATAGACACATAAATAGCAAAAGAAAAACCAGGATAGGGATAGAGCCACTAAGGGAGACACACAATAAACTCATAGGCAATGACAGCGAAATGGCAGAAATATTAAATAATTATTTTGCCTCAATATTTACAGGGAGACTAACAAGGTGGTCATGACATTACAAGAACAGATCAAAAAATATGTAAATACATTTAAGATAGAAAGGGGGGAGACAATTAGTAAATTAATCAAACTTAGGGAGGATAAAACCCTTGGTTTGGATGGATTGCATCTGCGAATATCAAAAGAAGTTAGGGAAGAGATAGCAGAGGCACTATTGAATAAATATAAAAATTCATTAGAAAAGGGAATCGTGCCAGAGGACCAGCGGACAGTTAATGTTAGTCCTTTATTAAAAAGGGAGATAGAACAAGCCCATGGAACTATAGACCAATTAGCTTAACGTCGGTAGTAAACATAGAAACATAGAAAGTAGGAGCAGGAGTAGGCCATTCGGCCCTTCGAGCCTGCTCCACCATTCAATATGATCATGGCTGATCCTCTATCTCAATACCATATTCCCGCTCTCTCCCCATACCCCTTGATGCCTTTTGTGTCTAGAAATCTATCTAGCTCCATCTTAAATATATCCAGTGACTTGGCCTCCACAGCCTCCTGTGGTAGAGAATTCCACAGGTTCACCACCCTCTGAGTGAAGAAATTTCTCCTCATCTCAGTCCTAAATGTCCTACCCCGTATCCTGAGACTGTGACCCCTCGTTCTGGACCCCCCAGCCAGGGGAAACATCCTCCCTGCATCCAGTCTGTCTAACCCTGTCAGAATTTTATATGTTTCAATGAGATCCCCTCTCATTCTTCTGAACTCCAGTGAATACAGGCCTAGTCGCCCCAATCTCTCCTCATTCGACAGTCCTTCCATCCCAGGAATCAGTCTGGTGAACCTTTGCTGCACTCCCTCTATGGCAAGTATATCCTTTCTTAGGTAAGGAGACCAAAACTGCACACAATACTCCAGGTGTGGTCTCACCAAGGCCCTGTATAACTGCAGTAAGACATCCCTGCTCCTGTACTCAAATCCTCTTGCAATGAAGGCCAACAAAACATTTGCCTTCCTAACTGCTTGCTGCACCTGCATGTTAGCTTTCAGTGACTGGTGTACAAGGACACCCAGGTCCCTTTGTATATCAACATTTCCCAATCTATCACCATTTAAATAATACTTTGCCTTTCTGTTTTTCCTTCCGAAGTGGATAACTTCACATTTATTCACATATGTGTGTAGAAGCAGAGGATGTGGGTAGGGTTTTAAATGAATATTTTGTCTCCGTATTCACAA
The DNA here is from genome assembly GCF_035084215.1 of Heptranchias perlo. Taxonomy (NCBI): domain Eukaryota; kingdom Metazoa; phylum Chordata; class Chondrichthyes; order Hexanchiformes; family Hexanchidae; genus Heptranchias; species Heptranchias perlo. Next base: position 52,308,843 of record NC_090346.1, on the reverse strand, counting down.
AGGAAAGTTTTAACATACTATGGAAAAGGACAGAGTTAAATCAGGAGTAAACGTTTTAAATTGGGGGAAGGCAAATTTTACAGAACTAAGAGGTGATTTGGCAGAAGTGGACTGGACACAACTACTTGAGGAGAAATCAGTGGCAAGCCAGTGGGAGGCACTAAAAAGTGAAATTCTACGGGTACAATGTGGACATGTCCCCTCAAAGAAAAAGGGTGGCACTGCCAAATTTAGAGCTCCCTGGTTGTCTAGAAGTATACAGGGCAAGATAAAGCAGAAAAAGAAAGCTTATGACTGTCACAGAAAACTAAATACTGCAGAAAGCCGAGAGGAGTATAGAAAGTACAGGGATGATGTAAAAAAGGAAATAAGGACAGCAAAGAGAGGGCATGAAAAAATATTAGCTAGTAAGATTAAAGAAAACCCAAAGATGTTTTATCAGTACATTAAGAACAAGAGGATAACTAAGGAAAAGATGGGACCTATCAGGGATGATGAGGGTAACTTGTGTGTAGAAGCAGAGGATGTGGGTAGGGTTTTAAATGAATATTTTGTCTCTGTATTCACAAAGGAAAGGGATGATCCGGATGTAGTAGTTAAAGAGGAGAGGTGTGAAATATTGGATACGGTAAACATAACGAGAGAGGAAGTATTAGAGGGACTGGAATCCTTGAAAGTTGATAAGTCACCAGGGCCGGATGGATTGTTTCCTGGGCTATTGAAGGAAGCCAGGGAGGAAATAGCGGATGCTCTGAGGATCATTTTCCAATCCTCACTAGATACAGGGGAGGTACCGGAGGACTGGAAGACTGCAAACGTAGTACCATTGTTTAAAAAGGGTACGAGGGAAAGGCTGAATAATTATAGACCGGTCAGTCTGACCTCGGTGGTGGGCAAACTATTAGAATCAATACTGAGAGATAGAATAAACTGTCACTTGGAAAGGCATGGTTTAATCAGGGATAGTCGGCATGGATTTGTTCAGGGAAGGTCATGCCTTACAAATCTGATTGAATTCTTTGAGGAAGTGACAAGGAGGATTGATGAGGGCAGTGCAGTGCATGTTGTCTATCTGGATTTTAGTAAGGCATTTGACAAGGTCCCACATGGCAGACTGGTCAGAAAGATAAAAGCCCATGGGATACAGGGAAATGTGGTGAATTGGATCCAAAATTGTCTCAGTAACAGGAAACAAAGGGTAAAAGTCGATGGATGTCTTTGCGAATGGAAATCCATTTCTAGTGGTGTGTCACAGGGCTCAGTGTTGGGTCCCTTGCTGTTTATGGTATATATTAATGATTTGGACTTGAATGTAGGGGGTATGATCGTCAAATTTGCTGACGACACAAAAATTGGCCGTGCAGTTGATAGTGAAGAGGATAGCTGTAGACTCCAAGAAGATATCAATGGGTTGGTGGAGTGGGCAGAAAAGTGGCAAATGGAGTTCAACCCGGAGAAGTGTGAGGTAATGCACTTAGGGAGGGCAAACAGTAAAAGGGAATACGCAGTAAACGGGAATATATTGAGATGGGTAGAGGAAGTGAGAGACCTTGGAGTGCATGTGCACAGGTCCCTGAAGGTGGCAGTACAGGTAGATAAGGTTGTGAAGAAGGCATACGGAATGCTTTCCGTTATTAGCCGAGGTATAGAATACAAAAGCACGGATGTAATGATGGAACTGTATAAAACGCTGGTAAGGCTACAGCTGGAGTATTGTGCGCAGTTCTGGTCACCACATTACAGGAAGGATGTAATTGCTCTGGAGAGAGTGCAGAGAAGATTTACAAGAATGTTGCCAGGGCTTGAAAATTGCAGCTACGAGGAGAGATTGGACAGGCTGGGGTTGTTTTCCTTGGAGCAGAGGAGGCTAAGGGGAGACTTGATTGAGGTGTACAAAATTATGAGGGGCCCAGATAGAGTAGACAGGAAGTACCTGTTTCCCCTAGCGGAGAGTTCAAGAACTAGAGGACATAGATTTAAGCTGATTGGTGGAAGGATTAGAGGGGACATGAGGAAAAACTTTTTTACCCAGAGGGTGGTGGGTGTATGGAATTCACTGCCCAAATTGGTGGTAGAGGCAGGGACCCTCTTTTGAACAGTACCTGGACCTGAATCTAAAGTGCTGTAAGCTGCAGGGCTACGGACCGGGTGCTGGAAGGTGGGATCAGAATGGGCACCTGGTTGTTCTTCGAGCCGGCGCGGACACAATGGGCCAAATGGCCCCCTTCTGTGCTGTATCTTTACTATGGTTCTATGGTTCTATTCAAGTTATACTGCATCTGCCATGTTCTTGCCCACTCACTCAACTTGTCTAAATCGCCTTGAAGCCTCAATGCATCCTCCTCACAACTCACAATCCCACCTAGTTTTGTATCGTCAGCAAACTTGGTAATATTACATATTCCCTCATCCAAATCATTGATATATATTGTGAATAGCTGGGGCCCAAGCACTGATCCCTGTGGTACCCCACTAGTCACCGCCTGCCACCCTGAAAAAGACCCATTTATTCCTACTCTCTGTTTCCTGTCTATCAACCAATTCTCAATCCATGCCAGTATATTCCCCCCAATCCCATGAGCTTTAATTTTGCACACTAACCTCTTGTGTGGGTCGGAAAGATAATGGAATTTTTACTCATAGATATAATAGAGAGACATCTAGAAAAGAAAATATAATAAAGAATAGTCAGCACGGATTTCAAAAGGGAAGGTCATGTTTGACCAACCTTATTGAATTCTTTGAAGTAGTAACAGAAAGAGTAGACAAAGGCAATGCAGAAGATGTAATATACTTGGATTTTTAAAAGGCCTTCGATAAGGTACCGCACAGTAGTTTCATGACTAAGGTCAGAGCATGTGGAGTCAGGGGACAAATAGCAGAATGGATAGCAAGCTGGCTACAAAACAGAAAACCGAGTTGGGGTTAAAGGTCGTTGCTCAAACTCAAAGATGGGCAGTGATGTTCCACAGGAATCGGTGCTGGGACCACTGTTGTTTACCATTTACATAAACAATTTGGACTCGGGAATTGGAAGAACAATTTCAAAATTGAAATTGATTCCTGGGATGAGAGGGTTGTCCTATGAGGAGAGATTGAGTAGACTGGGCCGATACTCTCTGGAGTTTAGAAGAATGAGAGGTGATCTCATTGAAACATGTAAGATTATGAGGGGGCTTGACAGCGTAAATGCTGAGAGGCTGTTTCCTCTGGCTGGAGAGTCTTGAACTGGGGGACATAGTCTCAGGATAAGGGGTCGGACATTTAGGACTGAGATCACGAGGAATTTTTTCACTCAGAGGGCTGTGAATCTTTGGAATTCTCTACCCCAGAGGGCTGTGGATGATCGGTCGTTGAATATATTCAAGGCTGAGATCGATAGATTTTTGGACTCTCGGGGAATCAAGGGATATGGGGATCAGGCTGGAAGATGCACTTGAGGTCAAAGATCAGCCATGATCTACTGAATGGCGGAGCAGGCTCGAGGGGCTATAGAGCCTGCTCCTGCGCCAATTTCTTATGTTCTTATGTGTGCTGAAACTTGTTGGGATACAGTTCACTGTGTACTGACCATTAATGGGGTACAGTTCACTGTGTGCTGACCATTAATGGGGTACAGTTCACTGTGTGCTGACCATTAATGGGGTACAGTTCACTGTGTGCTGACCATTAATGGGGTACAGTTCCCTGTGTGCTGACCATTACTATGAACAGTTCCCTGTGTGCTGACCATTACTATGAACAGTTCCCTGTGTGCTGACCATTACTGTGAACAGTTGCCTGTGTGCTGACCATTACTATGAACAGTTCCCTGTGTGCTGACCATTACTATGAACAGTTCCCTGTGTGCTGACCATTACTGTGAACAGTTCCCTGTGTGCTGACCATTACTATGAACAGTTCACTGTGTGCTGACCATTACTGTGAACAGTTCCCTGTGTGCTGACCATTACTGTGAACAGTTCCCTGTGTGCTGACCATTACTGTGAACAGTTCACTGTGTGCTGACCATTACTATGAACAGTTCCCTGTGTGCTGACCATTACTATGAACAGTTCCCTGTGTGCTGACCATTACTATGAACAGTTCCCTGTGTGCTGACCATTACTGGGGTACAGTTCCCTGTGCACTGACCATTAATGGGGTACAGTTCACTGTGTGCTGACTATTAATGGGGTACAGTTCACTGTGTGCTGACCATTAATGGGGTACAGTTCACTGTGTGCTGATTATTAATGGGGTACAGTTCCCTGTGTGCTGACCATTAATGGGGTACAGTTCACTGTGTGCTGACCATTAATGGGGTACAGTTCACTGTGTGCTGACTATTAATGGGGTACAGTTCACTGTGTGCTGACTATTAATGGGGTACAGTTCACTGTGTGCTGACCATTAATGGGGTACAGTTCACTGTGTGCTGACCATTAATGGGGTACAGTTCACTGTGTGCTGACTATTAATGGGGTACAGTTCACTGTGTGCTGACTATTAATGGGGTACAGTTCACTGTGTGCTGACCATTAATGGGGTACAGTTCACTGTGTGCTGACTATTAATGGGGTACAGTTCACTGTGCACTGACCATTAATGGGGTACAGTTCCCTGTGCACTGACTATTAATGGGGTACAGTTCACTGTGTGCTGACTATTAATGGGGTACAGTTCACTGTGTGCTGACCATTAATGGGGTACAGTTCACTGTGTGCTGACTATTAATGGGGTACAGTTCACTGTGTGCTGACCATTAATGGGGTACAGTTCACTGTGTGCTGACTATTAATGGGGTACAGTTCCCTGTGCACTGACCATTAATGGGGTACAGTTCACTGTGTGCTGACCATTAATGGGGTACAGTTCACTGTGTGCTGACTATTAATGGGGTACAGTTCACTGTGTGCTGACCATTAATGGGGTACAGTTCACTGTGTGCTGACCATTAATGGGGTACAGTTCACTGTGTGCTGACTATTAATGGGGTACAGTTCACTGTGTGCTGACCATTAATGGGGTACAGTTCACTGTGTGCTGACTACTAATGGGGTACAGTTCACTGTGTGCTGACTATTAATGGGGTACAGTTCCCTGTGTGCTGACTATTAATGGGGTACAGTTCACTGTGTGCTGACTATTAATGGGGTACAGTTCCCTGTGTGCTGACTATTAATGGGATACAGTTCACTGTGTGCTGACCATTAATGGGGTACAGTTCACTGTGTGCTGACCATTAATGGGGTACAGTTCCCTGTGTGCTGACCATTACTGGGGTACAGTTCACTGTGTGCTGACTACTAATGGGGTACAGTTCACTGTGTGCTGACTACTAATGGGGTACAGTTCACTTTGCACTGACCATTAATGGGGTACAGTTCCCTGTGTGCTGACCATTAATGGGGTACAGTTCCCTGTGTGCTGACCATTAATGGGGTACAGTTCCCGGTGTGCTCACTATTAATGGGGTACAGTTCCCTGTGTGCTGACTATTAATGGGGTACAGTTCACTTTGCACTGACCATTAATGGGGTACAGTTCACTGTGTGCTGACCATTACTGGGGTACAGTTCACTGTGTGCTGACCATTACTGGGATACAGTTCACTGTGTGCTGACCATTAATGGGGTACAGTTCACTGTGTGCTGACCATTAATGGGGTACAGTTCACTGTGTGCTGACCATTAATGGGGTACAGTTCCCTGTGTGCTGACCATTACTATGAACAGTTCCCTGTGTGCTGACCATTACTATGAACAGTTCCCTGTGTGCTGACCATTACTGTGAACAGTTGCCTGTGTGCTGACCATTACTATGAACAGTTCCCTGTGTGCTGACCATTACTATGAACAGTTCCCTGTGTGCTGACCATTACTGTGAACAGTTCCCTGTGTGCTGACCATTACTATGAACAGTTCACTGTGTGCTGACCATTACTGTGAACAGTTCCCTGTGTGCTGACCATTACTGTGAACAGTTCCCTGTGTGCTGACCATTACTGTGAACAGTTCACTGTGTGCTGACCATTACTATGAACAGTTCCCTGTGTGCTGACCATTACTATGAACAGTTCCCTGTGTGCTGACCATTACTATGAACAGTTCCCTGTGTGCTGACCATTACTGGGGTACAGTTCCCTGTGCACTGACCATTAATGGGGTACAGTTCACTGTGTGCTGACTATTAATGGGGTACAGTTCACTGTGTGCTGACCATTAATGGGGTACAGTTCACTGTGTGCTGATTATTAATGGGGTACAGTTCCCTGTGTGCTGACCATTAATGGGGTACAGTTCACTGTGTGCTGACCATTAATGGGGTACAGTTCACTGTGTGCTGACTATTAATGGGGTACAGTTCACTGTGTGCTGACTATTAATGGGGTACAGTTCACTGTGTGCTGACCATTAATGGGGTACAGTTCACTGTGTGCTGACCATTAATGGGGTACAGTTCACTGTGTGCTGACTATTAATGGGGTACAGTTCACTGTGTGCTGACTATTAATGGGGTACAGTTCACTGTGTGCTGACCATTAATGGGGTACAGTTCACTGTGTGCTGACTATTAATGGGGTACAGTTCACTGTGCACTGACCATTAATGGGGTACAGTTCCCTGTGCACTGACTATTAATGGGGTACAGTTCACTGTGTGCTGACTATTAATGGGGTACAGTTCACTGTGTGCTGACCATTAATGGGGTACAGTTCACTGTGTGCTGACTATTAATGGGGTACAGTTCACTGTGTGCTGACCATTAATGGGGTACAGTTCACTGTGTGCTGACTATTAATGGGGTACAGTTCCCTGTGCACTGACCATTAATGGGGTACAGTTCACTGTGTGCTGACCATTAATGGGGTACAGTTCACTGTGTGCTGACTATTAATGGGGTACAGTTCACTGTGTGCTGACCATTAATGGGGTACAGTTCACTGTGTGCTGACCATTAATGGGGTACAGTTCACTGTGTGCTGACTATTAATGGGGTACAGTTCACTGTGTGCTGACCATTAATGGGGTACAGTTCACTGTGTGCTGACTACTAATGGGGTACAGTTCACTGTGTGCTGACTATTAATGGGGTACAGTTCCCTGTGTGCTGACTATTAATGGGGTACAGTTCACTGTGTGCTGACTATTAATGGGGTACAGTTCCCTGTGTGCTGACTATTAATGGGATACAGTTCACTGTGTGCTGACCATTAATGGGGTACAGTTCACTGTGTGCTGACCATTAATGGGGTACAGTTCCCTGTGTGCTGACCATTACTGGGGTACAGTTCACTGTGTGCTGACTACTAATGGGGTACAGTTCACTGTGTGCTGACTACTAATGGGGTACAGTTCACTTTGCACTGACCATTAATGGGGTACAGTTCCCTGTGTGCTGACCATTAATGGGGTACAGTTCCCTGTGTGCTGACCATTAATGGGGTACAGTTCCCGGTGTGCTCACTATTAATGGGGTACAGTTCCCTGTGTGCTGACTATTAATGGGGTACAGTTCACTTTGCACTGACCATTAATGGGGTACAGTTCACTGTGTGCTGACCATTACTGGGGTACAGTTCACTGTGTGCTGACCATTACTGGGGTACAGTTCACTGTGTGCTGACCATTAATGGGGTACAGTTCCCGGTGTGCTGACTATTAATGGGGTACAGTGCACTGTGCACTGACTATTAATGGGGTACAGTTCACTGTGTGCTGACTATTAATGGGGTACAGTTCACTGTGTGCTGACCATTAATGGGGTACAGTGCACTGTGCACTGACTATTAATGGGGTACAGTTCACTGTGTGCTGACTATTAATGGGGTACAGTTCACTGTGTGCTGACCATTAATGGGGTACAGTTCCCTGTGTGCTGACTACTAATGGGGTACAGTTCACTGTGTGCTGACCATTAATGGGGTACAGTTCCCTGTGTGCTGACTACTAATGGGGTACAGTTCACTGTGTGCTGACCATTAATGGGGTACAGTTCCCGGTGTGCTCACTATTAATGGGGTACAGTTCACTGTGTGCTGACTATTAATGGGGTACAGTTCACTTTGCACTGACCATTAATGGGGTACAGTTCACTGTGTGCTGACCATTACTGGGGTACAGTTCACTGTGTGCTGACTATTAATGGGGTACAGTTCACTGTGTGCTGACTATTAATGGGGTACAGTTCACTGTGTGCTGACTATTAATGGGGTACAGTTCCCGGTGTGCTGACTACTAATGGGGTACAGTTCACTGTGTGCTGACCTTTAATGGGGTACAGTTCACTGTGTGCTGACTATTAATGGGGTACAGTTCACTGTGTGCTGACTATTAATGGGGTACAGTTCCCAGTGTGCTGACCATTAATGGGGTACAGTTCACTGTGTGCTGACCATTAATGGGGTACAGTTCCCTGTGTGCTGACTATTAATGGGGTACAGTTCACTGTGTGCTGACTATTAATGGGGTACAGTTCACTGTGTGCTGACCATTAATGGGGTACAGTTCACTGTGTGCTGACCATTAATGGGGTACAGTTCACTGTGTGCTGACCATTAATGGGGTACAGTTCACTGTGTGCTGACTATTAATGGGGTACAGTTCACTGTGTGCTGACCATTAATGGGGTACAGTTCACTGTGTGCTGACCATTAATGGGGTACAGTTCACTGTGTGCTGACCATTAATGGGGTACAGTTCACTGTGTGCTGACTATTAATGGGGTACAGTTCACTGTGTGCTGACCATTAATGGGGTACAGTTCACTGTGTGCTGACCATTAATGGGGTACAGTTCACTGTGTGCTGACCATTAATGGGGTACAGTTCCCGGTGTGCTCACTATTAATGGGGTACAGTTCACTGTGTGCTGACCATTAATGGGGTACAGTTCACTGTGTGCTGACCATTAATGGGGTACAGTTCACTGTGTGCTGACCATTAATGGGGTACAGTTCATTGTGTGCTGACTATTAATGGGGTACAGTTCCCTGTGTGCTGACCATTACTGGGGTACAGTTCACTGTGTGCTGACCATTAATGGGGTACAGTTCACTGTGTGCTGACCATTAATGGGGTACAGTTCACTGTGTGCTGACTATTAATGGGGTACAGTTCACTGTGTGCTGACCATTAATGGGGTACAGTTCACTGTGTGCTGACCATTAATGGGGTACAGTTCACTGTGCACTGACCATTAATGGGGTACAGTGCACTGTGTGCTGACCATTAATGGGGTACAGTTCACTGTGTGCTGACCATTAATGGGGTACAGTTCACTGTGCACTGACCATTAATGGGGTACAGTTCACTGTGTGCTGACCATTAATGGGGTACTGTGTGCTGACCATTAATGGGGTACAGTTCACTGTGTGCTGACCATTAATGGGGTACAGTTCCCGGTGTGCTCACTATTAACGGGGTACAGTTCACTGTGTGCTGACTATTAATGGGGTACAGTTCACTGTGCACTGACCATTAATGGGGTACAGTTCACTGTGTGCTGACCATTAATGGGGTACTGTGTGCTGACCATTAATGGGGTACAGTTCACTGTGTGCTGACCATTAATGGGGTACAGTTCACTGTGTGCTGACCATTAATGGGGTACTGTGTGCTGACCATTAATGGGGTACAGTGCACTGTGTGCTGACCATTAATGGGGTACAGATTCCATCAAATGTATCCTCGTAACCTCCAATCACTCCTCATCTGTGAACCTGGACGGTATCAACTATTTTGCCTGGATAGTCGAGGACACTGAGCCAGTTCCTGTGCTCACTGGACATTCGCGCTCACATGAACTTTACAGCAGGAAGCACTGATTACTCATGAGTGGGAACCATGGCTTATTTTTCCTTTCTTTCTCCTGCAGTGATTGAGGCCAATTGTAGCTACTGCTGTCCAGCTGAGATCAGCTTACTCAGCACAGGCCAGTGGCAGAAGCTGGGAGCCCCTGAGTATAACACTGTACGATGTTGGTGCACTGACTCACTGAGCTGCAGGAGTTATGGGCTGGGATTTTAGCTGTTGGGCTCTCACAGGGTGTCAATCAGTGAGCAAGACTTTTGGGAGAAGTCTGAGATTACAGAGTTTGTTATAACAAGATGTTGCTGCCTCTGTTTTTCACGAATGACTGATCCATTCTTATTACAATTAGTCTATATCACTGGTACAACTACTTTTGTAAATAAAGGCTTTTCAGACCCTCTCATTCATTCCATGCATAATTTTGCCGAAGAGGAATTTGCAGATTGTCTGAAGTGGTCCAGCACTTGGGCCCAAATGTTGAAATTGGTGTGGCTGGTCACTGCCAAAATCAGCACAAGCAACCAAGAAGGAAATGGCTGATTCATGGTGAGTTCCCCTAAAGCCCAGTCAGAACATGCTGCACAGGCTGTGGGACCCTTTGGGAAGTCAGAGGATGGAAGAAAGGTTTTAATGTGTTGCAGCAAGTAAGGTCCTAAAAATGTCAACAACTTTACTTCAACAAGTACCTGATAAATCATTCTATGTGTTGTGAATAAAAGCTGGAAGAGTATTTTATAGCTCCTCCGACCTGCTCCTCCTCTTCCATAACTAATTAGCCAATATAGCCAATCAGCACACTGTCCCACTGTCCCATTTAATAGAAAGAAAGAACTTCCATTTATCTAGCATCTGTCACAATATCAGGACATTCCAAAGCCAATGAAAAACTTTTGAAGTGTAGTCACTATTGTAATGTGGAAAACGAGCAGCCAATTTCCACACAGCAAGATCCCACAAACAGCAATGTGATAATGACCAGATAATCTGTTTGAGTGATGTTGGTTGAGGGATAAATATTGGCCAGGGTATCGGGAGAACTCCCCTGCTTTTCTTCAAGATAGTGCTGTGGGATCTTTTACATTCACCCGAGAGGGCAAACAGGGCCTCAGTTTAATCTTATCTGAAAGCTAAAACCTCCAAAAGAGCAGCACTCTTTCACTGAAGTATCCTGGATTATGTACTCAAATCTCTGAAGTGGGATTTGATTCCACAACCTTCTGACTCAGTGGTAAGAGTGCAACCACTGAGGCAAGGCCGAAACCGAATACACACCATAACCTCTCGATCTCTCTCCTGATCAGCACCCTATCCCACTATCCCATTTCATAGAATCATAGTATCATAGAAATTAGGAGCAAGAGTAGGCCATTCAGCCCTTCGGGCCTGCTCCCCCATTCAAAATGATCATGGCTGATCGTCTAACTCAGTACCCTGTTCCCACTTTTTTCCCCATATTCCTTGATCACTTTAGCATTAAGAAATATATCTATCTCCTTCTTGAATATATTTAATGACTTGGCCTCCACTGCCTTCTGTGGTACAGAATTCCACAGGTTCACCACCCTCTGAGTGAAGAAATTTCTCCTCATCTCAGTTCTAAATGGCATACCCCGTATCCTGAGACTGTGACCCCTGGTTCTGGACTCCCCAGTCATCGGGAACATCCTCCCTGCATCTAGTGTGTCTAGTCCTGTTAGAATTTTATATGTTTCGATGAGATCACCTCTCATTCTTCGAGTGAATATAGGCCTAGTCGACCCAATCTCTCCTTATACGTCAGTCCTGCCATCCCAGGAATCAGTCTGGTAAACCTTTGTTGCACTCCCTCCATGGCAAGGACATCCTTCCTCAGATATGGAGACGAAACTGCACACAATGCTCCAGATGTGGTCTCACCAAGGCCCTGCCGAACTGCAGTAAGACATCCCTGCTCCTGTACTCAAATCCTCTTGCAATGAAGGCCAACATACCATTCGCCTTCCTAACTGCTTGCTGCACCTGAATGCTCGCTTTCAGCGACTGGTGTACAAGGACACCCAGGTCTCGTTGCACCTCCCCTTTTCCCAATCTATCACCATTCAGATAATAATCTGCCTTTCTGTTTTTACAACCAAAGTGGATAACTTCACATTTATCCACGTTATACTGCATCTGCCATGTTCTGGCCCACTCACCCAACTTGTCTAAATCACATTGGAGCCTCTTTGCATCCTCCTCACAGCTCACATTCCACCCCAGCTTTTTGTCATCTGCAAACTTGGAAACGTTACATTCAGTTCCATCATCCAAATCATTGATATATATTGTAAATAGCTGGGGTCCAAGCACTGATCCCTGCGGTACCCCACTAGTCACTGCCTACCACCCGGATAAAGACCCGTTTATTCCTACTCTCTGTTTCCTGTCTGTCAACCAATTCTCAATCCATGCCAGTATATTCCCCCCAATCCCATGTGCTTTAATTTTGCACACTAACCTCTTGTGTGGGACCTCATCAAAAGCCTTCTGAAAATCCAAATACACCACATCCACTGGTTCTCCCCTATCTATTCTACTAGTTACCTCCTCAAAAAACTCCAGTAGATTTGTTAAATTCCATTAGATTTCCCTTTCATAAACCCATGCAGACCTTGTCCAATCCCATTAATGCCTTCCAAGTGTTCTGTCATCACATCTTTTATAATAGGCTCTAGCATTTTCCCCACTACTGATGTTAGGCTAACTGGTCTGTAATTCCTTGTTTTTTCTCTCCCTCCTTTTTTAAATAGTGAGGTTACATTTGCCACCCTCCAATCTGGAGGAACTGTTCCAGAGTCTATCGAATTTTGGAAGATGACCACCAATGACCAACATTCAACACAGTCCTTCTTTTGATTCCTTGCTCTCACATTAATTATTTTGCATTGAGCTGTATCTGTCAATAAATAAGTTACCTGAAAGCTTCCAATTACTCTTTATGTGTTTGCAGTGTTCCTGATTATTTGTGCTGCATAGAATCATAGAATCATAGAAGTTTACAACATGGAAACAGGCCCTTCGGCCCAACATGTCCATGTCGCCCAGTTTATACCACTAAGCTAGTCCCAATTGCCTGCACTTGGCCCATATCCCTCCATACCCATCTTACCCATGTAACTGTCCAAATGCTTTGAAAAGACAAAATTGTACCCGCCTCGACTACTGCCTCTGGCAGCTCATTCCAGACACTCACCACCATTTGAGTGAAAAAATTGCCCCTCTGGACCCTTTTGTATCTCTCCCCTCTCACCTTAAATCTATGTCCCCTCATTATAGACTCCCCCACCTTTGGGAAAAGATTTTGACTATCTACCTTATCTATGCCCCTCATTATTTTATAGACTTCTATAAGATCACCCCTAAACCTCCTACTCTCCAGGGAAAAAAGTCTCAGTCTATCCAACCTCTCCTTATAAGTCAAACCATCAAGTCCCGGTAGCATCCTAGTAAATCTTTTCTGCACTCTTTCTAGTTTAATAATATCCTTTCTATAATAGGGTGACCAGAACTGTACACAGTATTTCAAGTGTGGCCTTACTAATGTCTTGTACAACTTCAACAAGACATCCCAACTCCTGTATTCAATGTTCTGACCAATGAAACCAAGCATGCTGAATGCCTTCTTCACCACCCTATCCACCTGTGACTCCACTTTCAAGGAGCTATGAACCTGTACTCCGAGATCTCTTTGTTCTATAACTCTCCCCAACGCCCTACCATTAACGGAGTAGGTCCTGGCCCGATTCGATCTAACAACTTACCCACTACAGATGTCAGGCTCACCGGTCTGTAGTTCCCAGGCTTTTCCCAGCCGCCCTTCTTAAACAAAGGCACAACATTTGCTACCCTCCAATCTTCAGGCACCTCACCTGTAGCTGTCGATGATTCAAATATCTCTGCTAGGGGACCCGCAATTTCCTCCCTAACCTCCCATAACGTCCTGGGTTCAGGGTAAGCACATTCCTTATAAAGTGAAGGGCAAGGCCGGTAGAAGTAGGGAACCTTGGATGACTCGGGAGATTGAGGCCCTAGTCAAAAAGAAGAAGGAGGCAAATGACATGCATAGGCAGCTGGGATCAAGTGGATCCCTTGAAGAGTATAGAGATTGCCGGAGTAGAGTTAAGAGAGAAATCAGGAGGGCAAAAAGGGGATATGAGATTGCTTTGGCAGATAAGGCAAAGGAGAATCCAAAGAGCTTCTACAAATACATAAAGGGCAAAAGAGTAACTAGGGAGAGAGTAGGGCCTCTTAAGGATCAACAAGGTCATCTATGTGCGGAACCACAAGAGATGGGTGAGATCCTGAATGAATATTTCACATCGGTATTTACGGTTGAGAAAGGCATGGATGTTAGGGAACTTGGGGAAATAAATAGTGATGTCCAATGCATCACCTCACACTTATCTAAATTAAACTCCATCTGCCATTCATCGGCCCACTGGCCCAATTTATCAAGATCCCGTTGCAATCCCAGATAACCTTCTTCACTGTCCACAATGCCACCAATCTTGGTGTCATCTGCAAACTTACTAACCATTCCTCCTAAATTCTCATCCAAATCATTAATATAAATAACAAATAACAGCGGACCCAGCACCGATCCCTGAGGCACACCGCTGGTCACAGGTCTCCAGTTTGAAAAACAACCCTCTACAACCACCCTCTGTCTTCTGTCGTCAAGCCAATTTTGTTTCCAATTGGCTACCTCACCTTGGATCCCGTGAGATTTAACCTTATGTAACAACCTACCATGCGGTACCTTGTCAAAGGCTTTGCTAAAGTCCATGTAGACCATGTCTACTGCACAGCCCTCATCTATCTTCTTGGTTACTCCTTCAAAAAAACTCAATCAAATTCGTGAGACATGATTTTCCCCTCACAAAACCATGCTGACTGTTCCTAATTAGTCCCTGCCTCTCCAAATGCCTGTAGATCCTGTCTCTCAGAATACCCTCTAACAACTTACTCACTACAGATGTCAGGCTAACCGGTCTGTAGTTCCCAGGCATTTCCCTGCTGCCCTTCTAAAACAAAGGCACAACATTTGCTACCCTCCAATCTTCAGGCACCTCACCTGTATCTGTCGATGATTCAAATATCTCTGCTAGGGGACCCGCAATTTCCTCCCTAACCTCCCATAACGTCCTGGGATACATTTCATCAGGTCCCGGAGATTTATCTACCTTGATGCGCGTTAAGACTTCCAGCACCTCCCTCTCTGTAATATGTACACTCCGCAAGACGTCACTATTTATTTCCCCAAGTTCCCTAACATCCATGCCTTTCTCAACCGTAAATACCGATGTGAAATATTCATTTAGGATCTCACCCATCTCTTGTGGTTCCGCACATAGATGACCTTGTTGATCCTTAAGAGGCCCTACTCTCTCCCTAGTTACTCTTTTGCCCTTTATGTATTTGTAGAAGCTCTTTGGATTCTCCTTTGCCTTATCTGCCAAAGCAATCTCATGTCCCCTTTTTGCCCTCCTGATTTCTCTCTTAACTCTACTCCGGCAATCTCTATACTCTTCAAGGGATCCACTTGATCCCAGCTGCCTATGCATGTCATTTGCCTCCTTCTTCTTTTTGACTAGGGCCTCAATCTCCCGAGTCATCCAAGGTTCCCTACTTCTACCAGCTTTGCCCTTCACTTTGTAAGGAATGTGCTTACCCTGAACCCTGGTTAACACACTTTTGAAAGCCTCCCACTTACCAGACGTCCCTTTGCCTACCAACAGACTCTCCCAATCAACTTCTGAAAGTTCCTGTCTAATACCATCAAAATTGGCCTTTCCCCAATTTGGAATTTTAACTTTTGGGCCAGACCTATCCTTCTCCATAGCTATCCTAAAACTAATGGAATTATGATCACTGGTCCCAAAGTGATCCCTCACTAACACTTCTGTCACCTGCCCTTCCTTATTTCCCAAGAGGAGGTCAAGTTTTGCCCCCTCTCTCGTCGGGCCATCCACATACTGAATGAGAAATTCGTCCTGAATACACTCAACAAATTTCTCTCCATCCAAGCCCCTAATGCTATGGCTGTCCCAGTCAATGTTGGGAAAGTTAAAGTCCCCTACTATTACCACCCTATTTTTCTTGCAGCTGTCTGTAATCTCCTTACATATTTGCTCCTCAATTTCCCATTGACTATTTGGGGGTCTGTCATACAATCCTATCAAAGTGATCTCTCCCTTCTTATTTTTCAGTTCTACCCATATAGACTCAGTGGGCGAACCCTCGGATATATCCCCTCTCACTACTGCCGTGATGTTCTCCCTAATCAAGAACGCAACTCCCCCTCCTCTCTTACCTCCTGCTCTATCTTTCCTATAGCATCTGTACCCTGGAACATTGAGCTGCCAGTCCTGCCCCTCCCTTAGCCATGTTACAGTAATTGCTATAACATCCCAGTCCCATATACCCATCCATGCCCTGAGTTCATCTGCCTTGCCCATCAGACTTCTTGCATTGAAATAAATGCAGTTTAATCTAGATTTCCCTTGGTCTTTGCCCTGCTTTCTCAGACCATCTGTCCGGTCATGTTTTGTGCACTCTCCCTTACTGCCTTTTGTTTCTGTCACCACTTTACTTCCCACTGACTTCCTGCATCGGTTCCCATCCCCCTGCCACTTTAGTTTAAACCCTCCCCAACAGCACTGGCAAACACTCCCCCTAGGACATTGGTTCCAGTCCTGCCCAGATGCAGACCGTCCAATTTGTACTGGTCCCACCTCCCCCAGAACCGGTTCCAATGGCCCAGGAATTTGAATCCCTCCCTCTTGCACCATCTCTCAAGCCACGTATTCATCCTAGCTATCCTGTCATTCTTACTCTGACTAGCCCGTGGCACTGGTAGCAATCCTGAGATTACTACCTTTGAGGTCCTACTTTTTAGTTTAACTCCTAACTCCCTAAATTCTGCTTGTAGGACCTCATCCTGTTTTTTACCTATATCGTTGGTGCCTATATGCACCACGACAACTGGCTGTTCACCCTCCCCCTCCAGAATGTCCTGCAGCCGCTCCGAGACATCCCTGACCCTTGCACCAGGGAGGAAACATACCATCCTGGAGTCTCGGTTGCGTCCGCAGAAACGCCTGTCTATTCCCCTTACAATCGAGTCCCCTATCACTATAGCTCTGCCACTCTTTTTCCTGCCCTCCTGTGCAGCAGAGCCAGCCACGGTGCCATGAACCTGGCCGCTGTCACCTTCCCCTGGTGAGCCATCTCCCCTAACAGTATCCAAAACGGTATACCTGTTTTGGAGGGAGATGACCGCAGGGGACCCCTGCACTGCCTTCCTACTCTTCCTCTGTCTGTTGGTCACCCATTCACTATCTCCCTCAGTAATTTTTATTTGTGGTGTGACGAACTCACTGAACGTGCTATCCACGACTTTCTCAGCATCGCGGATGCTCCAAAGTTAGTCCATCCGCAGCTCCAGAGCCGTCAAGCGGTCAAACAGTAGCTGCAGCTGGACACACTTCCCGCAGGTGAAGGAATCAGGGACACAGGAAGGATCCCTGAATTCCCACATCCCACAAGAGGAACATCCCACAAGAGGAACATGCTTCGTACCTGCTCTTCCCTTTGGCAGGGTTCAGTTTGAACACTTACCATAAGTTGAATCAGTGCTTGTCCAAGTTACTCGTGTATATTAGAAGCAAAAGGAGAGTTAATACCGGCCCTGGCTCATGCTGCTCGTAATCTCCTTACACCCTGAGTAATTCCATTTTATGACTGTGTTTCCTATTTCTCAGCCAATTTTCTACAATCCTCATATTTTACCTCTCATTCTGAGACTCTTTACCTTAGACAGTCCTCATCAATGTGAAACCTGGTGAGAAGCCTTCTGAAAATCCAGTACATGATATTAGCTGCATTTTCCTGTCTTCGAAAAACTCTGGAGGTTATTTAAATGTTACCTCCCTTTACTGAATCTATACCGGTTATCCTTCAGCAACATTTGCTTTTCCAAGTGTACAACTACTAGATTGCTCAAAATTATTTAAAATGTTTTCCCTACAACAGATATTAAACCTACTGGGCTCTCGTTTGCAGATTTGTCTCTGATAGTTGTAGTTTCATTAGCCACTTTCCAACTCTGAGGAACCTCTCTCCAGTTTAGCAAACTTTATTTTATTCCCATCTCTGTTAAGACATGTGGGTGCACACTGTCTGTTTTGTAACCATATATCTGCTGTCTTTGGATGCTATTTTTCCTTTTTTTCTGCTATTCCTGGAATATATCTGTCTCATGCAGCCTTCTCTCCTTTCCTTGAGCTCTTCCCTGATATGTTCTCAGTAACCTCACATTCAATGTTTATCTTGGCTACTTTCATTACTGTTTTCAACTACTTTTGCTTACTTTATAATTGACTGAATTCTCCCACCCACTAGATCCTTGTATGTTTTAAAAGCTTTCTTTTTATCCCTAATGCTACACTTTACATCTCCACTGAATCACATTGGTTTTTGCTGTCCTTTAATGTGTTTTGATTTTCAATGCATGTTCATCACATATTTCATAGGAACAGGAGTAGACCATTCAACCCCTCGAGCCCACTCCGCCATTCAATTAGATCAGAGCTGATCTGTGCCTCAATTCCATTTACTCGCCTTTGCTCCATCTCCCTCGATACCCTTACCCAACAAAAATCTATCAATCTAAATTTTGAAAGCTCCAATTGACCCCCAGCATCCACAGACTTTTGGGGGAGAGAATTCCAGATTTCTACTATCCCTTATGTAAAAAAATACTTCCTGATTTCACCGCTGAACGGCCGAGTTCTAATTTTAAGATTATGTCCCCTCGTTCTTGATTCCCCCACCAGAGGAAATAGTTTCTCTATATCTACCCTATCGAATCCTTTTAACATTTTAAACACCTCAATCAGATCACCCCTCAATCTTCTATACTCAAGGGAATATATACCAACCTGTTGGCATACTTTAACCCTTTAAGTATCTGCCTGATGAATCTGCGCTGTACCTTCTCCAAAGCCAATATATCCTTCCTGAGGTGCGGTGGCCAAAACTGAACCCAGTCTCCAGATGGGGGTCTGACCAAGGCTCTGTACAACTGAAGCATCAATTCCTCCCCTTTGTATTCCAGCCCCCTTAAGATAAAGGCCAACATTCCATTAGCCATTTTGATTGCTTCTTGTACCTGTCTACGAGCTTTTAATGATTTGTGAACTTGGACACCCAAATCTCTTTTCTCCTCGACAGTGCCTACTTTCTCACCATTTGGAAAATATTCCAATTCTTATGTCCAAAATGGATGACCTCACACTTGCTCACATTGAACTCCATCTGCCATAGTTTTGCCCACTCACTTAATCTGTCTATGTCCCTTAGTAACTTCTTGTTCCCCTCTGCACTACTTACTGTCCCTCACAATTTATTGCCATCTGCAAACTTGGATACACAACTCTCTATTCCTTCATCCAAGTCATTAATAAATATGGTGAAATATTTAGGCCTCAGAACAGCTCCCTGGGGGGCACCACTTGTCACATCCTGCCACTTTCCCAATTCCCATTTCCATTCGTGCTTTACAAACATACAAAAAGACAGACAGGCAAAAAACGGCTGGTCCATCAAGCCTATCCCAAACAATCATGATACAACTAAGCATCATGGCTCTCAGCGAACCCTCCCACTTGTTGTCATGTAATCTCTTGGCAGAGGTGAAAAGCTAGATTATAAAAAACCATTGGCCAATACAGGAAAAAAAATCTGGGAAATTCCTCTCCGACCCCCAAAGGTGATCAAAAAGATTTGAGGACCATGAGGTACGTTCCCAACATTCCACCTCCCTTGTGTATACAGTGATATTAGCCACAGCAAGGAACTCGTATAGCACCTTTAGGAAGTGTTGCAACAAATTCACACTCACCACACGAGCTGGAAACTTGTTCCATGTGCTGACAACCCTCTGTGTAAAAAAACCCTCCTGATACCTAACCTAGTTCTGTGCCTGCATAGCTTATCCCATTGACCTGTCGTTGTCTCGAACCTATCTAATTCAAATAGAATCACTGAATCATAGAATCATAGAAAGGTTACAGCACAAAAGGAGGCCATCTGGCCCATCGAGTCCGTGCTGGCTCTATGCAAGAGCAATCCAGCTAGTCCAACCACCCCCCGCCCTTTCCCCGTAGCCCTGCAAATTTTTTCCCTTCAAGTACTTATCCCGTTCCCTTTTGAAGGCCATGATTGAATCTGCCTCCACCACCCCCTCGGGCAGTGCATTCCAGATCCTAATCACTGTGTTCTTTAGCCAATCATCTAAAATCCATGTCCTCTGGTCCTTGACACTTCCGCCAATGGGAACAGTTTCTCTCTATCTACTCTGTCTAGACCATAGTCTGACACAGTCTACTCCATCACTTTAAACATCTGAATTAAATCTCCCCAAAGCCTTTTCTAGAGTAAAAGGACTCAGTTCTCTAAGCCTGTTGTGATAACTAAGGGATGTTAAACGATGGATTATTCTAGTGGCTCTCCTTTGGACCTTTTCCAGGGCCTATAGGTCACCCACCATTTGAGGGGACCAAAACTGAACACAGTATTCTAGAGGCCCAACTAGAGTCTTGTAAAAGGACACTGTAGTTCTTTTAGTTTAATACTGATTGTCCTTGCTGTATACTCTTGTACACTTTTTGCCTTTGAAAGAAGCTCATGGCACTGGTGCAGCACATTCGGAGATCTGTCCTCCTATTCCAAGGGACGATGGGACTATCTTATAAAGTAACTTATTGTGTGGCACCTTGTCAAAAGCTTTCTGAAAGTCCAAATAAATAATGTTGACATAAGAAGAGGAGTAGGCCATCAGCTCCTCGAATCAGTGTTGCCGTTCAATCAGATCATGGCTGAACTGTAACTCAACTCCATGTACCCGTCTTTGCTCCATATTCCTTGATACCCTGAGCTATCAAAAATCTATCAATCTCAGTCTTGAAAGCCCCAACTGCCCACCACCATCCACAGCCGTTTGGGGGCGAGAGTTCCAGATTTCCACTCCACGTGTGTGAAGAAGTGCTTCCTGATTTCACACCCAACTGGCCGAGCTCTACTTTTAATGTTAAGCCAAACGGTGTCATGAGGTGTACAGAGCTACACAATACCACACAGAGCTACACAATACCACACAGAGCTACACAATACCACACAGTGCTACACAATACCACACAGAGCTACACAATACCACACAGAGCTACACAATACCACACAGAGCTACACAATACCACACAGAGCTACACAATACCACACAGAGCTACACAATACCACACAGAGCTACACAATACCACACAGAGCTACACAATACCACACAGAGCTACACATCACCACACAGAGCTACACAATACCACACAGAGCTACACAATACCACACAGAGCTACACAATACCACACAGAGCTACACAATACCACACAGAGCTACACAATACCACACAGAGCTACACAATACCACACAGAGCTACACAATACCACACAGAGCTACACAATACCACACAGAGCTACACAATACCACACAGAGCTACACAATACCACACAGAGCTACACAATACCACACAGAGCTACACAATACCACACAGAGCTACACAATACCACACAGAGCTACACAATACCACACAGAACTACACAATACCACACAGAGCTACACAATACCACACAGAGCTACACAATACCACACAGTGCTACACAATACCACACAGAGCTACACAATACCACACAGAGCTACACAATACCACACAGAGCTACACAATACCACACAGTGCTACACAATACCACACAGAGCTACACAATACCACACAGAGATACACAATACCACACAGTGCTACACAATACCACACAGAGCTACACAATACCACACAGAGCTACACAATACCACACAGAGCTACACAATACCACACAGAGCTACACAATACCACACAGAGCTACACAATACCACACAGAGCTACACATCACCACACAGAGCTACACAATACCACACAGTGCTACACAATACCACACAGAGCTACACAATACCACACAGAGCTACACAATACCAAACAGAGCTACACAATACCACACAGAGCTACACAATACCACACAGAGCTACACAATACCACACAGAGCTACACAATACCACACAGAGCTACACAATACCACACAGAGCTACACAATACCACACAGTGCTACACAATACCACACAGAGCTACACAATACCACACAGAGCTACACAATACCAAACAGAGCTACACAATACCACACAGAGCTACACAATACCACACAGAGCTACACAATACCACACAGAACTACACAATACCACACAGAGCTACACAATACCACACAGAGCTACACAATACCACACAGAGCTACACAATACCACACAGAGCTACACAATACCACACAGAGCTACACAATACCACACAGAGCTACACAATACCACACAGAACTACACAATACCACACAGAGCTACACAATACCACACAGAGCTACACAATACCACACTGAGCTACACAACACCACACAGAGCTACACAATACCACACAGAGCTACACAATACCACACAGAGCTACACAATACCACACAGAGCTACACAATACCACACAGAGCTACACAACACCACACAGTGCTACACAATACCACACAGAGCTACACAATACCACACAGAGCTACACAACACCACACAGAGCTACACAACACCACACAGAGCTACACAACACCACACAGTGCTACACAATACCACACAGAGCTACACAATACCACACAGTGCTACACAATACCACACAGAGCTACACAATACCACACAGAGCTACACAATAAAACACAGAGCCACACAAAGCTCCACATTGCGACAAAATACTACACAGTGCCCCACAATAAAGAATCACTGGATTTGGGGTAATATTCTGGCATGGGTGGAGGATTGGTTATCGAACAGGAAGCAGAGAGTTGGGATAAATGGTTCATTCTCGGACTGGCAACCAGTAGCCAGTGGTGTTCTGCAGGGGTCGGTGCTGGGTCCCCAACTCTTTACAATCTATATTAATGATTTGAAGGAGGGGACCGAGTGTAACATATCAAAGTTTGCAGATGATACAAAGATGGGAGGGAAAGTAGAGAGTGAGGAGGACATAAAAAACCTGCAAGGGGATATAGACAGGCTGGGTGAGTGGGCGGAGATTTGGCAGATGCAATACAATATTGGAAAATGTGAGGTTATGCACTTTGGCAGGAAAAATCAGAGAGCAAGTTATTATCTTAATGGCGAGAAACTGGAAAGTACTGCAGTACAAAGGGATCTGGGGGTCCTAGTGCAAGAAAATCAAAAAGTTAGTATGCAGGTGCAGCAGGTGATCAAGAAGGCCAACGGAATGTTGGCTTTTATTGCTAGGGGGATAGAATATAAAAACAGGGAGGTATTGCTGCAGTTATATAAGGTATTGGTGAGACCGCACCTGGAATACTGCATACAGTTTTGGTCTCCATACTTAAGAAAAGACATACTTGCTCTCGAGGCAGTACAAAGAAGGTTCACTCGGTTAATCCCGGGGATGAGGGGGCAGACATATGAGGAGAGGTTGAGTAGATTGGGACTCTACTCATTGGAGTTCAGAAGAATGAGAGGCGATCTTATTGAAACATATAAGATTGTGAAGGGGCTTGATCGGGTGGATGCGGTAAGGATGTTCCCAAGGATGGGTGAAACTAGAACTAGGGGGCATAATCTTAGAATAAGGGGCAGCTCTTTCAAAACTGAGATGAGGAGAAACTTCTTCACTCAGAGGGTAGTAGGTCTGTGGAATTTGCTGCCCCAGGAAGCTGTGGAAGCTGCATCATTAAATAAATTTAAAACAGAAATCGACAGTTTCCTAGAAGTAAAGGGAATTAGGGGTTACGGGGAGCGGGCAGGAAATTGGA
This sequence comes from Heptranchias perlo, assembly GCF_035084215.1. NCBI lineage: Eukaryota > Metazoa > Chordata > Chondrichthyes > Hexanchiformes > Hexanchidae > Heptranchias > Heptranchias perlo. The sequence continues at coordinate 52,285,119 of NC_090346.1, read as the reverse complement.
CATGAATTTAGATTTGAGGTTAGGATCAGATCAGCCATGATCTTATTGAATGGTGGAGCAGGCTCGAGGGGCCGATTGGCCTACTCCTGCTCCTATTTCTTATGTTCTTATGTTCTTAAACACTGTGCTACACAATAAAACACAGGGCTACACCATACAAAACAGTAGCACACAATACTACATAGTGCTACACAATAATTCACAGCGGTACAGAATAAAGCACAGTGGTACACAATACCACACAGAGCTACACAATACCACACAGAACTACACAATACCACACAGTGCTCCACCATAGAACACTGTGCTACACAATAAAACAAACACAGTGCTGCACAATAAAACACAGTGCTGCACAATAAAACACAGTGCTACACAATACCACACAGTACTACACAATACCACACAGAGCTACACAATACCACACAGTGCTACACAATACCACACAGAGCTACACAATACCACACAGTGCTACACAATACCACACAGAGCTACACAATACCACACAGTGCTACACAATACCACACAGAGCTACACAATACCACACAGTGCTACACAATACCACACAGTACTACACAATACCACACAGAGCTACACAATACCACACAGTACTACACAATACCACACAGAGCTACACAACACCACACAGAGCTACACAATACCACACAGAGCTACACAATACCACACAGAGCTACACAATACCACACAGTGCTACACAATACCACACAGAGCTACACAATACCACACAGTGCTACACAATGCCACACAGTGCTACACAATACCACACAGTACTACACAATACCACACAGAGCTACACAATACCACACAGTGCTACACAATACCACACAGAGCTACACAATACCACACAGAGCTACACAATACCACACAGAACTACACAATACCACACAGTGCTACACAATACCACACAGAGCTATACAACACCACACAGAGCTACACAATACCACACAGAGCTACACAATACCACACAGAGCTACACAATACCACACAGAGCTACACAATACCACACAGAGCTACACAATACCACACAGAGCTACACAATACCACACAGTGCTACACAATACCACACAGTGCTACACAATCCCACACAGTGCTACACAATCCCACACAGTGCTACACAATCCCACACAGTGCTACACAATACCACACAGTGCTACACAATACCACACAGAGCTACACAATAAAACACAGAGCCACACAAAGCTCCACATTGCGACAAAATACTACACAGTGCCCCACAATAAAGAATCACTGGATTTGGGGTAATATTCTGGCATGGGTGGAGGATTGGTTATCGAACAGGAAGCAGAGAGTTGGGATAAATGGTTCATTCTCGGACTGGCAACCAGTAGCCAGTGGTGTTCCACAGGGGTCGGTGCTGGGTCCCCAACTCTTTACAATCTATATTAACGATTTGGAGGAGGGGACCGAATGTAACATATCAAAGTTTGCAGATGATACAAAGATGGGAGGGAAAGTAGAGAGTGAGGAGGACATAAAAAACCTGCAAGGGGATATAGACAGGCTGGGTGAGTGGGCGGAGATTTGGCAGATGCAACACAATATTGGAAAATGTGAGGTTATGCACTTTGGCAGGAAAAATCAGAGAGCAAGTTATTATCTTAATGGCGAGAAACTGGAAAGTACTGCAGTACAAAGGGATCTGGGGGTCCTAGTGCAAGAAAATCAAAAAGTTAGTATGCAGGTGCAGCAGGTGATCAAGAAGGCCAACGGAATGTTGGCTTTTATTGCTAGGGGGATAGAATATAAAAACAGGGAGGTATTGCTGCAGTTATATAAGGTATTGGTGAGACCGCACCTGGAATACTGCATACAGTTTTGGTCTCCATACTTAAGAAAAGACATACTTGCTCTCGAGGCAGTACAAAGAAGGTTCACTCGGTTAATCCCGGGGATGAGGGGGCAGACATATGAGGAGAGGTTGAGTAGATTGGGACTCTACTCATTGGAGTTCAGAAGAATGAGAGGCGATCTTATTGAAACATATAAGATTGTGAAGGGGCTTGATCGGGTGGATGCAGTAAGGATGTTCCCAAGGATGGGTGAAACTAGAACTAGGGGGCATAATCTTAGAATAAGGGGCAGCTCTTTCAAAACTGAGATGAGGAGAAACTTCTTCACTCAGAGGGTAGTAGGTCTGTGGAATTTGCTGCCCCAGGAAGCTGTGGAAGCTGCATCATTAAATAAATTTAAAACAGAAATCGACAGTTTCCTAGAAGTAAAGGGAATTAGGGGTTACGGGGAGCGGGCAGGAAATTGGACATGAATTTAGATTTGAGGTTAGGATCAGATCAGCCATGATCTTATTGAATGGCGGAGCAGGCTCGAGAGGCCGATTGGCCTACTCCTGCTCCTATTTCTTATGTTCTTATGTTCTTAAACACTGTGCTACACAATAAAACACAGGGCTACACCATACAGAACAGTAGCACACAATACTACATAGTGCTACACAATAATTCACAGCGGTACAGAATAAAGCACAGTGGTACACAATACCACACAGAACTACACAATACCACACAGAACTACACAATACCACACAGAACTACACAATACCACACAGAGCTACACATCACCACACAGAGCTACACAATACCACACAGAGCTACACAATACCACACAGAACTACACAATACCACACAGAACTACACAATACCACACAGAGCTACACATCACCACACAGAGCTACACAATACCACACAGAACTACACAATACCACACAGAACTACACAATACCACACAGAACTACACAATACCACACAGAGCTACACAATACCACACAGTGCTACACAATACCACACAGAGCTACACAATACCACACAGAGCTACACAATACCACACAGAGCTACACAATACCACACAGAGCTACACAATACCACACAGTGCTACACAATACCACACAGTGCTACACAATACCACACAGTGCTACACAATACCACACAGAACTACACAATACCACACAGAGCTACACAATACCACACAGTGCTACACAATACCACACAGAGCTACACAACATCACACAGGGATACACAACATGATGCAGTGTCACACGACACACAGTACCACGGTGCACAGTGTCACACGGTGCACAGTGCCATATGGTAACCAATGCCACACAGCTCACAGTGCCGCACAGTACACGGTTCCACATGGTATCATGCAGTACCACATGGTTTTACATAGTACCACACAGTGCAAAAATAGTACTGCATAGTACCAATCAGTGCCACATGGCGGCACATTGTGCCATTAGATGCCACACTAGACCACATGATGGTACATAGTTTCCATTGTGCCACGTAGAACCATCTTACAGAGCAGCTATTTACACACCACCTTACACAACACAACACAACACCACCTTACACAACACAACACCACCGTACTCAACACAACACCACCTTACACAACACAACACCACCTTACACAACACAACACAACTCCACCGTACTCAACACAACACAACACAACACCACCGGACTCAACACAACACAACACAACTCCACCGGACTCAACACAACACAACACAACACCACCTTACACAACACAACACCACCTTACACAACACAACATCACCTTACACAACACAACACCACCTTACACAACACAACACCACCTTACACAACACAACATCACCTTACACAACACAACACCACCTTACACAACACAACACCACCTTACACAACACAACACCACCTTACACAACACAACACCACCTTACACAACACAACACCATCTTACACAACACAACACCACCTTACACAACACAACACCACCTTACACAGGAGCATGTTACACAACAGCATTAATATTTTTCACCTTTTCCATTCCTCCCGGTTTCCTCTCCTCCTTCCCGGACTCCAATTGGTGCACAGTTTGCCCCACCAAGGTAGCCATTCTTCATTTGTGAACATAAGTAGTGATTGCAGACAAGGTATTTGACAGTGGTAGGCGTCACAACCAAGCCCAATCCTCAGCCAACGTCCATGTGTGCTCAGGTGTGGGCCTGTGGCTGGTGTTTCCCAGGCTTTGCTCAGGCTACCGGTAGCAGGATTACTGCCACATGACTCACAGCAGTGCAGATAAATCAATCAACCCATCAGTGCTGGGTTTTTAAATGTGTGGCACTGATTCTCCAGAATGTAATTTTTTTTGTACAACTTAAAGTGGTCTCATTTCTGAGCAAGGTTCTCTATTTTAATTCTTTGTGCTGTTTCTCTCGCTTAATTCTCCCCATCTTTTATCATGCTCCAGCTCTGAAAGCGGAGTCCCTGCGTGTGGGTGGGAATTGAATGAACTTTCCCAGTTCTGCATACCAGGCTGTGCACTTGCTCCTCACACTGGGAATTCTCCTCGCATTGCCTTTCTGCTTGTTATGGAGAGTCCTCCATCAGCAGTCAGACCAGAAATGTAACCAATTGATTTTTTAATCAAAACAATAACAAACCAGGTATGTCAGGGTTCAACTCCAGCACATACAGGCTGACACAAGAACTGTTTACTCTCTTCCCTTCTCATCTTTAAGAAAACATTGTCTCAGCTGTTGACTCTATTGTTCCGTGCTAACAACTTTCTTCAGTCACATTTCATCTGCATTGTGATAGACTGAAGCAGAAGGATCTTGTGCACTCATTCTGGATGTCTCCTTGTTGGGTTTGGCAGGAGTTCAGACTGTGTGGCTCATAAACTAAACGCAAAAAGGCCATGTGGGTCTTTCACACAGATCCACGCAGTGCCAGACAGTACACCGTGCCACAGAGTACACCGTGCCAGACAGTACACCGTGCCACAGAGTACACAGTGCCAGACAGTACACCGTGCCAGACAGTACGCCGTGCCACACAGTACGCCGTGCCAGACAGTACGCCGTGCCAGACAGTACACCGTGCCAGACAGTACACCGTGCCACACAGTACACCGTGCCAGACAGTACACCGTGCCAGACAGTACGCCGTGCCACACAGTACACCGTGCCAGACAGTACACCGTGCCACACAGTACGCCGTGCCACAGAGTACACAGTGCCAGACAGTACACCGTGCCAGACAGTACACCGTGCCAGACAGTACACCGTGCCACAGAGTACACCGTGCCACACAGTACACCGTGCCACACAGTACGCCGTGCCACAGAGTACACAGTGCCAGACAGTACACCGTGCCACAGAGTACACCGTGCCAGACAGTACACCGTGCCACAGAGTACGCCGTGCCACAGAGTACACAGTGCCAGACAGTACACCGTGCCACACAGTACACCGTGCCAGACAGTACACCGTGCCACAGAGTACACAGTGCCAGACAGTACACCGTGCCAGACAGTACACCGTGCCACACAGTACGCCGTGCCAGACAGTACACAGTGCCAGACAGTACACCGTGCCAGACAGTACACCGTGCCACACAGTACACCGTGCCAGACAGTACACCGTGCCAGACAGTACACCGTGCCACACAGTACACCGTGCCAGACAGTACACCGTGCCAGACAGTACACCGTGCCACACAGTACACCGTGCCGAACATTACCCAATGCCACACAGTACACAGTTTATTTTTTATCCCTTAACCAACATCACTAAAACAGATTATCTGGTCATTATCTCAGTACATAGTGCCACACAGCGTACAGTACAGTGCACCAGACAGTACACAGAACCACACAGTACACAGTGCCAGACAGTACACAGAACCACACAGTACACAGTGCCAGACAGTACACAGAACTACACAGTACACAGTGCCACACAGTACACAGTGCCACACAGTACACAGTGCCAGACAGTACACAGAACTACACAGTACACAGAACCACACAGTACACAGTGCCAGACAGTACACAGAACCACACAGTACACAGTGCCACACAGTACACAGTACCACACAGAACACAGAACCACACAGTACACAGTTCCACACAGTACACAGTGCCACACAGAACACAGTGCCAAAGTACACACACCAGAGTGCCACACAGTACATACTACCCGATGCCACATAGTACACAGTACACAGGGCCACACAGGACACGGTGCCACAAAATACACAGTGCCACAGCGTACAGTGTAACACACAATGCAGTGGAACACAAAACACAATGTCACACAATACACAATGCCACACAGTACACAGTACATAGTGCTACACAGTACACTGTGCGACACAGTACACAGAGTCACACAGTACACAGTGTCACACAGTACACAGTGCACAGTACACAGTGCCACACAGTACACACTACGGAGTACCACACAGTACAAAGTACACAATGCCACACAGTAAACAGTGTGTACCATCTACAAGATGCACGGCAGCAACTCACCAAGGCTTCTTCGACAGCACCTCCCATACCCGCGACCTCTACCATCTAGACGGACAAGGGCAGCAGGCACATTGGAACAACACCACCTGCACGATTCCCTGCAAATCGCATGAGCCCAACTTGGAAATATATCGCCGTTCCCTCATTGTTGTTGGGTCAAATTCCTAACAGCCCTGTGGGAGAATCGTCACCACACGGACTGCAGCGGTTCAAGAAGGCGGCTCACCACCACCTTCTCAAGGGCAATTAGGGATGGGCAATAAATGCCGGCCTTGCCAGCGACGCCCACATCCCATGAACAAATAAAAAAAAAGTGCACTGTGCCACACAGTACACAGAGCCAAATAGTAGGGTACACAGTGCCACACAATACACAGTACACTGTGCCACACAGCACACAGGGTCACACAGTACGCAGTACACAGTGCCACACAGTACACAGGTTCAAACAGAGCCACAAAGTACACAGTATACAGTGCCACAGGGTACACGGTGCCACACAGTACACAGTGCCACACAGTACACAATATACAGTTGCACACAGAGCAATGTGTCACACAGTACACAATGTCAAACAGTACACAGTACAGTCCACACAGTACACAGTGCCACAGAGTACACAGTATATAGTGCCACATAGTACACAATGTTACATAGTACATAGTACACAGTGCCACTCAGTACACGGTGCCACACAATACACAGTATATTGTGTCACACAGTACACAATGCAACATAATACGCAGTACACAGTGCCACGCAGTACACAGTGCCATACAGGACACAGTGCCACAGAGTACACAGTGCCACAGAGTACACAGTATATAGTGCCACAGAGTACACAATGTTACATAGTACATAGTACACAATGCCACTCAGTACACAGTACACAATACACAGTGCCACACAGTACACAAAGCCACACAGTAGGGTACACAGTGCCACACAGTACACAGGTTTAAACAGTGCCACACAGTACACAGAACCACAAAATACACAGTACACAGTGCCACATAGTACACAGTGCCACTTCAGAGTGCCACAGTACACAATGCCACACATAGAAACATAGAAAATAGGAGCAGGAGTAGGCCATTCGGCCCTTCGAGCCTGCTCCGCCATTCACTATGATCACGGCTGATCCTCTATCTCAATACCATATTCCCGCTCTCTCCCCATACCCCTTGATGCCTTTTGTGTCTAGAAATCTATCGAGCTCCATCTTAAATATATTCAGTGACTTGGCCTCCACAGCCTTCTGTGGTAGAGAATTCCACAGGTTCACCACCCTCTGAGTGAAGAAATTTCTCCTCATCTCAGTCCTAAATGTCCTACCCCGTATCCTGAGACTGTGACCCCTTGTTCTGGACCCCCCCAGCCAGGGAAAACATCCTCCCTGCATCCAGTCTGTCGAGCCCTGTCAGAATTTTATATGTTTCAATGAGATCTCCTCTCATTCTTCTGAACTCCAGTGAATACAGGCTGAGTCGACCCAATCTCTCCTCATACGACAGTCCTGCCATCCCAGGAATCAGTCTGGTGAATCTTTGCTGCACTCCCTCTATGGCAAGTATATCCTTTCTTAGGTAAGGAGATCAAAACTGCACACAATATCCAGATGTGGTCTCACCAGGGCCCTGTATAACTGCAGTAAGACATCCTTGCTCCTGTACTCAAATCCTCTTGCAATGAAGGCCAACATACCATTTACCTTCCTAACTGCTTGCTGCACCTGCATGTTTGCTTTCAGTGACTGGTGTAAAAGGACACCCAGGTCCCTTTGTATATCAACATTTCCCAATCTATCACCATTTAAATAATACTCTGCCTTTCTATTTTCCCTTCTGAACTGGATTAGCTTCACATTTATCCACATTATACTGCATCTGCCATGTATTTGCCCACTCACTCAACTTGTCTAAATCGCCTTGAAGCCTCTTTGCATCCTCCTCACAACTCATGATCCCACCTAGTTTTGTGTCGTCAGCAAACTTGGAAATGTTACATTCAGTTCCCTCATCCAAATCATTGATACATATTGTGAATAGCTGGGGCCCAAGCACTGATCCCTGTGGTACCCCACTAGTCACCGCCTGTCACCCCGAAAAAAGACCCATTTATTCCTACTCTCTGTTTCCTGTCTGTTAACCAATTCTCAATCCATGCCAGTATATTACCACCAATCCCATGTGCTTTAATTTTGCACACTAACCTCTTACGTGGGACTTTATCAAAGGCCTTCTGAAAATCCAAATAAACCACATCCACTGGTTCTCCCTTATCTATTCTACTAGTTACATCCTCAAAAAACTCCAGTAGGTTTGTCAAACATGATTTCCCTTTCATAAACCCATGTTGACTTTATCTAATCCCGTTGATATTTTCTAAATGTCCTGTTATCACATCCTTTATAATAGACTCTAGCATTTTCCCCACTACTGATGTTAGACTAACCGGTCTGTAGTTCCCTGTTTTCTCTCTCCCTCCTTTTTTAAATAGTGGGGTTACATTTGCCACCCTCCAATCTGCAGGAACTGTTCCATCATCTATAGAATTTTGGAAGATGACAACTAATGCATCCACTATTTCCATGGCTACCTCTTTATTACTCTGGGATGCAGATTATCAGGCCCTGGGGATTTATCGGCTTTCAGTCCCATTAATTTCTCCAGCACTATTTTTTTACTAATACTAATTTCCTTTAATTCCTCCTTCTCACTAGTCCCTTGGTTCCCTAACATTTCTGGGAAGTTATTTGTGTCCTCTTCCGTGAGGACAGAACCAAAGTATTTGTTTAATTGCTCTGCCATTTCCTTGTTCCCCATTATATATTCTCCCATTTCTGACTGTAAGGGACCTACATTTGTCTTCACTAATCTTTTTCTTTTTACATACTTGTAGAAGCTTTTACAGTCCACTTTTATATTCCTTGCAAGTTTACTCTCATACTCTATTTTTCCCTCTTAATCAATCTCTTGGTCCTTTTTTGCTGAATTCTAAACTGCTCCCAATCCTCAGGCTTGCTACTTTTTCTGGTAACTTTATATGACTCCTCTTTGGATCTAATACTATCCTTAATTTCTTTTGTTAGGCATGGTTGGGCCCTTTTCCTTTTGTGTTTTTGCACCAGAAAGGAATGTATAATTGTTGCAATTCATGCATTCGTTCCTTAAACCATTGACTATCCACCGTCATGTCTTTTAATGAAGCTTCCCAATCTATCATAGCCAACTCACTCCTCATACCTTTGTAGTTTCCTTTGTTTAGATTTAGGACCCTAGTTTCGGATTGAACTACTTCACTTTCCATCTTAATGAAGAATTCTATCATGTTATGGTCACTCTTCCCTAAAGGACCCCACCCAACAAGATTATTAATTAACCCCTTCTCATTGCACAATACCCAATCTAGGATAGCCTGTTCCCTGGTTGGCTCCTCAACGTACTGATCTAAAAAACCATCTCGTACACACTCCAGGAATTCACCCTCCACAGTATTATTGATAATTTGGTTTGGCCAGTCTATATGTAGATTAAAGTCACCCATGATTACTGTAGTACCCTTATTACATGCATTTCTAATTTCCTGTTTGATCCCATCCCCTACATTACCACTACTGTTTGGAGGCCTATAGACAACTCCCACCAGTGTTTTCTGCCCCTTGGTGCTTCTTAACTCCACCCAGACTGATTCTACATCTTGATTTTCTGAGCCAATATCCTTTCTCACTATTGCTCTGATTTCATTCTTTACTAACAACACCACCCCACCTCCTTTTCCTTTTTGCCTGTCCTTCCTAAATATTGAATACCCTTGGATATTCAGCTCCCAGCCTTGGTCACCCTGCAGCCATGTCTCTATAATCACAATGATGTGGAGATGCCGGTGATGGACTGGGGTTGACAATTGTAAACAATTTTACAACACCAAGTTATAGTCCAACAAATTTATTTTAAATTCCACAAGCTTTCGGAGGCTTCCTCCTTCCTCAGGTGAACGGTGTGGAAATGAAATCTTCGAATCCTTCGCATTTGAAAATCACAGAACAATGCCTGGTGATTGCTGCCCGTTGCCAAGGCAATCACAGTGAGCAGACAGAGAGGTGTCACCTAAAAGGCCACCGAATATACAAACCCCCCAAAAAAAAGAGAGAAGGAAGACAGTCAATGACCCGTTATATTAAAAACAGATAACATTTGTTCGCTGGTGGGGTTACGTGTAGTGTGACATGAACCCAAGATCCCGGTTGAGGCCGTCCTCATGGGTGCGGAGCTTGGCTATCAATTTCTGCTCGACGATTTTGCGTTGTCGTGTGTCTCGAAGGCCGCCTTGGAGAACGCTTACCCGAAGGTCGGTGGCTGAATGTCCATGACTGCTGAAGTGTTCCCCGACAGGGAGAGAACCCTCCTGTTTGGCGATTGTTGCGCGGTGTCCGTTCATCCGTTGTCGCAGCGTCTGCATGGTCTCGCCAATGTACCATGCTCTGGGGCATCCTTTCCTGCAACGTATGAGGTAGACAACGTTGGCCGAGTCACAGGAGTATGAACCATGCACCTGGTGGGTGGTGTCCTCTCGTGTGATGGTGGTATCTGTGTCGATGATCTGGCATGTCTTGCAGAGGTTACCATGGCAGGGTTGTGTGGTGTCGTGGACGCTGTTCTCCTGAAAGCTGGGTAATTTGCTGCGAACGATGGTCTGTTTGAGGTTGGGTGGCTGTTTAAAGGCGAGTAGTGGAGGTGTGGGGATGGCCATAGCGAGGTGTTCGTCATTATTCTTGACGTGGCTGCGGAGAACATGGCGTAGTTTCTCCGCTCCGGGGAAGTACTGGACGACGAAGGGTACTCTGTTGGTTGCGTCCCGTGTTAGTCCTCTGAGGAGGTCTACGCGATTTTTCGCTGTGGCCCGTCGGAACTGTCGATCGATGAGTCGAGCATCATATCTCGTTCTTACTAGGGCGTCTTTCAGCGTCTGTAGGTGTCCATCGCGTTCCTCCTCGTCTGAGCAGACCCTGTGTATTCGCAGGGCCTGTCCATAGGGGATGGCCTCTTTGACGTGGTTAGGGTGGAAGCTGGAAAAGTGGAGCATCGTGAGGTTGTCTGTGGGCTTGCGGTAGAGTGAGGTGCTGAGGTGCCCGTCTTTGATGGAGATTCGTGTGTCCAAGAAAGAAACTGATTCTGAGGAGTAGTCCATGGTGAGCTTGATGGTGGGATGGAACTTGTTGATGTTATCATGTAGTCTCTTTAGTGATTCCTCACCGTGGGTCCATAGAAAGAAAATGTCGTCGATGTATCTGGTGTATAGTGTTGGTTGGAGGTCCTGTGCAGTGAAGAAGTCCTGCTCGAACTTGTGCATGAAAATGTTGGCGTATTGGGGTGCGAATTTGGTCCCCATGGCTGTTCCGTGTGTTTGGGTAAAGAACTGGTTATTGAAGGTGAAGACATTGTGATCCAGGATGAAGCGGATGAGTTGTAGGATGGCGTCTGGAGATTGGCTGTTGTTGGTGTTGAGTATTGATGCTGTCGCAGCGATGCCGTCATCGTGGGGGATACTGGTGTAGAGTGCCGAGACGTCCATCGTGGTGAGAAGTGTTCCTGGTTCAACTGGTCCGTGGGTGCTGAGTTTTTGTAGGAAGTCTGTAGTGTCGCGACAGAAGCTGGGGGTTCCCTGTACGATGGGTTTCAGGATGCCCTCGATGTATCCAGAGAGGTTCTCACACAGGGTTCCGTTGCCTGATACGATAGGACGTCCGGGTGTGTTGGCTTTGTGTATCTTTGGGAGGCATCTGTTTTTAATATAACGGGTCATTGACTGTCTTCCTTCTCTCTCTCTCTCTTTTTTTGGGGGGGTTTGTATATTCGGTGGCCTTTTAGGTGACACCTCTCTGTCTGCTCACTGTGATTGCCTTGGCAACGGGCAGTAATCACCAGGCTTTGTTCTGTGATTTTCAAATGCGAAGGATTCGAAGATTTCATTTCCACACCGTTCACCTGAGGAAGGAGGAAGCCTCCGAAAGCTTGTGGAATTTAAAATAAATTTGTTGGACTATAACTTGGTGTTGTAAAATTGTCTATAATCACAATTATATCATATTCATTTACATCTATTTGCGATGTTAATTTGTCTACCTTATTACGAATGCTTCGTGTATTCAGATACAGTGCCTTTCGATTTGTCTTTTTAACATTTTTAGACACCATAATATTTTTTGTACTGTGGCCCTGTTTGTCTTATTACCATTTTTTCTTACCCAGACCCTATTTGTTGTCTTTTGTTTGTACACTCTGTCCCTTCCTGACACAATCTGGTTATCCTTACCCCAATCACTTTCCTGCATTGCTTCTTTGTCTTTTCTCTTTCGCATTCTAGATTTCTCTCCACCGGGACCCTCCCCCCCCTTATTTAGTTTAAAGCCCTGTCTACCTCCCTAGTTATTCGATTCGCTAGAACTCTGGTCCCAGCACGGTTCAGGTGAAGCCCGTCCCAGTGGAACAGCTCTCTCTTTCCCCAGTTCTGGTGCCAGTGCCCCATGAATCGAAACCCACTTCTCCCACACCAATCTTTGAGCCACGTATTCATCTCTCTGATCCGATTGACCCTATGGCAATTTGCTCGTGGCTCAGATAATAATCCAGAGATTATTACCTTTGTGGTTCTGCTTTTTAATTTAGTCCCTAACTGCTCAATCTCTCTCCGCAGAACCTCTTTCTTAGTCCTACCTATGTCGTTGGTACCTACATGGACCACGACAACCGGATCCTCCCCCTCCCACTCTAAGTTCTACTCCAGCCCAGAGGAGATGTCCTTAACCCTGGCACCGGGTCGGCAACATAGCCTGTCGGGACTCATGCTCCTAGCTGCAGAGACCAGTGTCTATCCCCCTAACTATACTGTCGCCTACTACAGCCACCTTCCTTTTTACTCCCCCACTTGAATGGCTTCCTGTACCACGGTGCCGTGGTCAGTTTGCTCGTCCTCCCCGCAGTCCCCACACTTGTCCACAAGGGTTGCAACAACCTCGTATCTATTGGACAAGTGCAGGGACTGAGACTCCTGCAATACTCCCTCCTGGACCCCCGTACCTGCCTCACTCACAGTCACACCCTCCTGTCCCTGACCACATGTCAATGCTAAAGTATTTCATCTAAGGGGTGTGGCTACCCCCTGGAGCAAAATGTCCAGGTAACTTTCTCCCTCCCTGATGTCTCACAATGTCCGTAGCTCAGACTCCAGCTCCTCAACTCGGAGCCGAAGTTCCTCGAGCCGCAGACACTTACTGCAGATGTAGCCGCCCTGGACAAAAATGTCCACAAGCTCCCACATATTGCAGCAGCAACACATCTCCTGTTCTCCCATTATTTGATTTATTTAATTAATCAATTTAGTGTTAATCAAATTATTTACCTCATTTAATTAGATTAATTAAATTAGGTTTAGTTTTTAAAATTTAGTTATATGCTATGTGTTAACTTAAAACATAGCCCACAGTCACTGCCCGCTTCACCACGAGCTGGTTTGCACTCACAGGCCCCTGTATTCCACTGTTTGTGACTCCGATGAGTCAGCCCTGCTCTGCTACAGTTTCAGGAACCAATTTAATCGAGCGAACCAATTAACTAACTACAGCAGCTCCAGTAGGAGAGCTTGCTTGTTTGTCTCTGCTGAAGCCTGACAGAAACTTAAAAAATTAAAGTTTAAAATTGAACTTGATAGTTGATAGCAATTTACACCAGATTGTAAAAGAGATTAACCCTTAAACTCCCACACTTACCAAACTCTCAAGCCATTCACTCTGTCCCCGCTGCACACAGTACACAGTACCACAGTACACAGTGCCACAGTACAGAGTGCCACACAGTACACAGTACCACAGTACACAATGCCACAGTACACAGTACCACAGTACACAATGCCACAGTACACAGTACCACAGTACACAATGCCACACAGTACACAGTGCCACAGTACACAATGCCACAGTACACAGTACCACAGTACACAATGCCACACAGTACACAGAACCACACAGTACACAGTGCCACAGTACACAGTGCTACAGTAAACAGTACCACAGTATGCAGTGCCACACAGTACACAATGCTACACAGTACACAGTGCCACAGTACACAATGCCACACAGTACACAATGCCACACAGTACACAGTGCCACACAGTACACAGTCCCACAGTACACAGTGCCACACAGTACACAATGCCACACAGTACACAGTACCACAGTACACAGTGCCACAGTACACAGTGCCACACAGTACACAGTCCCACAGTACACAGTGCCACACAGTACACAGTGCCACAGTACACAATGCCACACAGTACACAGTACCACAGTACACAGTGCCACAGTACACAGTGCCACACAGTACACAGTCCCACAGTACACAGTGCCACACAGTACACAGTGCCACACAGTACACAATGCCACACAGTACACAGTACCACAGTACACAGTCCCACAGTACACAGTGCCACACAGTACACAGTGCCACACAGAACACAGTGCCACACAGTACACAGTGCCACACAGTACACAGTGCCACACAGAACACAGTGCCACAGTACAAAATGCCACACAGAACACAGAACCACACAGTACACAGTGCCACAGTACACAGTGCCACATAGTACACAGTACCACAGTACACAGTGCCACACAGTACACAGTACCACAGTACACAGTGCCACACAGTACACAGTGCCACAGTACACAGTGCCACACAGTACACAGTGCCACACAGTACACAGTGCCACACAATACACAGTGCCACAGTACACAGTGCCGCACAATACACAGTGCCACACAATACACAGTGCCACAGTACACAGTGCCGCACAATACACAGTGCCACACAGTACACAGTGCTGCACAGTACACAATGCCACACAATACACAGTGCCACAGTACACAGTGCCGCACAATACACAGTGCCACACAATACACAGTGCAGCACAGTACACAATGCCACACAGTACACAGTGCCACACAGTACACAGTGCCACACAGTACACAGTGCCACACAGTACACAGTGCCACAGTACACAGTGCCGCACAATACACAGTGCCACACAGTACACAGTGCTGCACAGTACACAGTGCCACACAGTACACAGTGCCACAGTACACAGTGCCGCACAATACACAGTGCCACACAGTACACAGTGCCGCACAATACACAGTGCCACACAGTACACAGTGCCACAGTACACAGTGCCGCACAGTACACAGTGCCACACAGTACACAGTGCCACAGTACACAGTGCCACACAGTACACAGTGCCACACAGTACACAGTACCACAGTACACAGTGCCACACAGTACACAGTGCCGCACAATACACAGTGCCACACAATACACAGTGCCACAGTACACAGTGCCGCACAATACACAGTGCCACACAATACACAGTGCTGCACAGTACACAATGCCACACAGTACACAGTGCCACACAGTACACAGTGCCACACAGTACACAGTGCCACACAGTACACAGTGCTGCACAGTACACAATGCCACACAGTACACAGTGCCACACAGTACACAGTGCCACAGTACACAGTGCCACACAGTACACAGTGCCACACAGTACACAGTACCACAGTACACAGTGCCACACAGTACACAGTGCCGCAGTACACAGTGCCGCACAGTACACAATGCCACACAGTACACAGTACCACAGTACACAGTGCCACAGTACACAGTGCCACACAGTACACAGTGCCACACAGTACACAGTGGCACACAGTACACAGTACCACACAATACACAGTGCCACACAGTACACAATGGCACACAGTACACAGTACCACACAATACACAGTGCCACACAGTACACAGTACCACAGTACACAGTGGCACACAGTACACAGTGCCACACAGTACACAGTGCCACAGTACACAGTGCCACAGTACACAGTGCCACACAGTACACAGTGCCACACAGTACACAGTGCCACAGTACACAGTGCCACACAGTACACAGTGCCACACAGTACACAGTGCCACACAGTACACAGTGGCACACAGTACACAGTA
This sequence comes from Heptranchias perlo, assembly GCF_035084215.1. Classification (NCBI taxonomy): domain Eukaryota; kingdom Metazoa; phylum Chordata; class Chondrichthyes; order Hexanchiformes; family Hexanchidae; genus Heptranchias; species Heptranchias perlo. The sequence goes on along the minus strand of NC_090346.1, from coordinate 52,268,704 downwards.
CCACACAATACACAGTGCCACACAGTACACAGTACCACAGTACACAGTGCCACACAGTACACAGTGCCACAGTACACAGTGCCACAGTACACAGTGCCACACAGTACACAGTGCCACACAGTACACAGTGCCACAGTACACAGTGCCACACAGTACACAGTACCACAGTACACAGTGCCACACAGTACACAGTGCCGCAGTACACAGTGCCACAGTACACAGTGCCACACAGTACACAGTACCACAGTACACAGTGCCACACAGTACACAGTGCCGCAGTACACACTGCGACTGTACACAGTGTGTTTTTTTATCCCTGAACCAACATCATGAAACAGATCATTTGCTCATTTTCTCATTGCTCCTTGTGGGACCTTGCTGCGCTCATATTGACTGCCGCGTTTCCTTCATTACAATAGTAACTGCACTTAAAAAGTACTTCATAGATTGTAAAGCGCTTTGGGATGTCCTGTGGCTGTGAAAGGTGCTATATAAATGCAAGTCTTTCTTTCTTTATACAGCACATGGGGGCGGCAACAACAACAACAACGGTGGGGGACCTGATCGGGAGCAGAGGAGAGAGACCGAGAGCGGGGATAAAAGAGCGGCGGCCCGAGGCCCGAGACCAGAGCGGTGGGGGACCTGATCGGATCAAAAACAACAACAGAAAACCAAGGAGTGACGTCACAGGATAAAAAGAAAGCTTTTAAAACATACAAGGATCTAGTGGGTGGGAGAATTCAGTCAATTATAAAGTAAGCAAAAGTAGTTGAAAACAGTAATGAAAGTAGCCAAGATAAACATTGAATGTGAGGTTACTGAGAACATATCAGGGAAGAGCTCAAGGAAAGGAGAGAAGGCTGCATGAGACAGATATATTCCAGGACAGCAGGTTAGTGATTGGTTGGTGAGTATTACTGTTTTTTTTTTCTTCTCTAAATTAGGGCATTGGTTTAAACTAAGAGCTGGGAAACTAAGCAGCTTTTATAGCAGGTAGTTATTTTTTAGTGAACCAAGTCCCTGATATCGTTAACATTTTCAAATTTCACCGTAATTTAAAAGGGTAACTAAGATAAGGCAAATCATGGCAGCAGACCTCGCACCCGTGATATGCCCCTCCTGCAAGATGTGGGAAGTCATGGACACTACTAGTGTCCCTGCCGACCATGTGTGCAGGAAGTGTGTCCACCTGCAGCTACTGACCGATCGTATCTCGGAGCTGGAGCTGTGGGTGGACTCACTGTGGAGCATCCGCGATGCAGAGAAACTCGTGGATAGCACGTTTAGCGAGTTGGTCACACCGCAGGTAAAGACAGTACAGGCAGGAAGTGAATGGGTGACCACCAGGCAGAGTAAGAGGTGCAGGCAGGTAGTGCAGGGGTCCCCTGTGGCCATCCCCCTCTCAAACAGGTATACCGTTTTGGATACTGTTGGGGGAGATGGCTCACCAGGGGAAGGTGACAGCGGCCAGGTTCATGGCACCGTGGCTGGCTCTGCTGCACAGGAGGGCAGGAAAAAGAGTGGCAGAGCTATAGTGATAGGGGACTCGATTGTAAGGGGAATAGACAGGCGTTTCTGCGGATGCAACCGAGACTCCAGGATGGTATGTTGCCTCTCCTGGTGCAAGGGTCAGGGATGTCTCGGAGCGGCTGCAGGACATTCTGGAGGGGGAGGGTGAACAGCCAGTTGTCGTGGTGCATATAGGTACCAACGATATAGGTAAAAAACAGGATGAGGTCCTACAAGCTGAATTTAGGGAGTTAGGAGTTAAACTAAAAAGTAGGACCTCAAAGGTAGTAATCTCAGGATTGCTACCAGTGCCACGGGGTAGTCAGAGTAAGAATGACAGGATAGCTAAGATGAATACGTGGCTTGAGAGATGGTGCAAGAGGGAGGGATTCAAATTCCTGGGCCATTGGAACCGGTTCTGGGGGAGGTGGGACCAGTACAAATTGGACGGTCTGCATCTGGGCAGGACTGGAACCAATGTCCAAGGGGGAGTGTTTGCTAGTGCTGTTGGGGAGGGTTTAAACTAAAGTGGCAGGGGGATGGGAACCGATGCAGGAAGTCAGTGGGAAGTAAAGTGGTGACAGAAACAAAAGGCAGTAAGGGAGAGTGTACAAAACATGACCGGACAAATGGTCTGAGAAAGCAGGGCAAAGACCAAGGAAAGTCTAGATTAAACTGCATTTATTTCAATGCAAGAAGTCTGATGGGCAAGGCAGATGAACTCAGGGCATGGATGGGTACATGGGACTGGGATGTTATAGCTATTACTGAAACATGGCTAAGGGAGGGGCAGGACTGGCAGCTCAATGTTCCAGGGTACAGATGCTATAGGAAAGATAGAGCAGGAGGTAAGAGAGGAGGGGGAGTTGCGTTCTTGATTAGGGAGAACATCACGGCAGTAGTGAGAGGGGATATATCTGAGGGTTCGCCCACGGAGTCGATATGGGTAGAACTGAAAAATAAGAAGGGAGAGATCACGTTGATAGGATTGTACTACAGACCCCCAAATAGTCAACGGGAAATTGAGGAGCAAATATGTAAGGAGATTACAGACAGCTGCAAGAAAAATAGGGTGGTAATAGTAGGGGACTTTAACTTTCCCAACATTGACTGGGACAGCCATAGCATTAGGGGCTTGGATGGAGAGAAATTTGTTGAGTGTATTCAGGAGGAATTTCTCATTCAGTATGTGGATGGCCCGATGAGAGAGGGGGCAAAACTTGACCTCCTCTTGGGAAATAAGGAAGGGCAGGTGACAGAAGTGTTAGTGAGGGATCACTTTGGGACCAGTGATCATAATTCCATTAGTTTTAAGATAGCTATGGAGAATGATAGGTCTGGCCCAAAAGTTAAAATTCTAAATTGGGGAAAGGCCAATTTTGATGGTATTAGACAGGAACTTTCAGAAGTTGATTGGGAGAGTCTGTTGGCAGGCAAAGGGACGTCTGGTAAGTGGGAGGCTTTCAAAAGTGTGTTAACTAGGGTTCAGGGTAAGCACATTCCTTATAAAGTGAAGGGCAAGGCTGATAGAAGTAGGGAACCTTGGATGACTCGGGAGATTGAGGCCCTAGTCAGAAAGAAGAAGGAGGCATATGACATGCATAGGCAGCTGGGATCAAGTGGACCCCTTGAAGAGTATAGAGATTGCCGGAGTAGAGTTAAGAGAGAAATCAGGAGGGCAAAAAGGGGACATGAGATTGCTTTGGCAGATAAGGCAAAGGTGAATCCAAAGAGCTTCTACAAATACATAAAGGGCAAAAGAGTAACTAGGGAGAAAGTAGGGCCTCTGAAGGATCAACAAGGTCATCTATGTGCGGAACCACAAGAGATGGGTGAGATCCTAAATGAATATTTCGCATCGGTATTTACGGTTGAGAAAGGCATGGATGTTAGGGAACTTGGGGAAATAAATAGTGATGTCTTGCGGAGTGTACATATTACAGAGAGGGAGGTGCTGGAAGTCTTAACGCGCATCAAGGTAGATAAATCTCCGGGACCTGATGAAATGTATCCCAGGACGTTATGGAAGGTTAGGGAGGAAATTGCGGGTCCCCTAGCAGAGATATTTGAATCATCCACCGCTGCAGGTGAGGTGCCTGAAGATTGGAGGGTAGCAAATGTTGTACCTTTATTTAAGAAGGGCGGCAGGGAAAAGCCTGGGAACTACAGACCAGTGAGCCTGACATCTGTAGTGGGTAAGTTGTTAGAGGGTATTCTGAGAGACAGGATCTACGGGCATTTGGAGAGGCAGGGACTGATTAGGAACAGTCAGCATGGTTTTGTGAGAGGAAAATCATGTCTCACGAATTTGATTGAGTTTTTTGAAGGGGTAACCAAGAAGATAGATGAGGGCTGTGCAGTGGACGTGGTCTACATGGACTTCAGCAAAGCCTTTGACAAGGTACCGCATGGTAGGTTGTTACATAAGGTTAAATCTCACGGGATCCAAGGTGAGGTAGCCAATTGGATACAAAATTGGCTTGACGACAGAAGACAGAGGGTGGTTGTAGAGGGTTGTGTTTCAAACTGGATGCCTGTGTCCAGCGGTGTGCCTCAGGGATCGGTGCTGGGTCCGCTGTTATTTGTTATTTATATTAATGATTTGGATGAGAATTTAGGAGGCATGGTTCGTAAGTTTGCAGATGACACCAAGATTGGTGGCATTGTGGACAGTGAAGAAGGTTATCTAGGATTGCAACGGGATCTTGATCAATTGGGCCAGTGGGCCGATGAATGGCAGATGGAGTTTAATTTAGATAAATGTGAGGTGATGCATTTTGGTAGATCGAATCGGGCCAGGACCTACTCCGTTAATGGTAGGGCGTTGGGGAGAGTTATAGAACAAAGAGATCTAGGAGTACAGGTTCATAGCTCCTTGAAAGTGGAGTCACAGGTGGATAGGGTGGTGAAGAAGGCATTCAGCATGCTTCGTTTCATTGGTCAGAACATTGAATACAGGAGTTGGGATGTCTTGTTGAAGTTGTACAAGACATTAGTTAGGCCACACTTGGAATACTGTGTACAGTTCTGGTCACCCTATTATAGAAAGGATATTATTAAACTAGAAAGAATGCAGAAAAGATTTACTAGGATGCTACCGGGACTTGATGGTTTGACTTATAGGGAGAGGTTAGACAGACTGGGACTTTTTTCCCTGGAGAGTAGGAGGTTTAGGGGTGATCTTATACAAGTCTATAAAATAATGAGGGGCATAGAAAAGGTGGATAGTCAAAATCTTTTCCCAAAGGTAGGGGAGTCTATAACGAGGGGGCATAGATTTAAGGTGAGAGGGGAGAGATACAAAAGGGTCCAGAGGGGCAATTTTTTCACTCAAAGGGTGGTGAGTGTCTGGAACGAGCTGCCAGAGGCAGTAGTAGAGGCGGGTACAATTTTGTCTTTTAAAAAGCATTTGGACAGTTACATGGGTAAGATGGGTATAGAGGGATATGGGCCAAGTGCAGGCAATTGGGACTAGCTTAGTGGTATAAACTGGGTGACATGGACATGTTGGGCCGAAGGGCCTGTTTCCATGTTGTAAACTTCTATGATTCTATGATTCTAGATGCAGGGAGGATGTTCCCGATGGCTGGGGAGTCCAGAACCAGGGGTCACAGTCTCAGGATACGGGGTATGCCATTTCGAACCAAAATGAGGAGAAATATCTTCACTCAGAGGGTGGTGAACCTGTGGAATTCTCTACCACAGAAGGCAGTGGAGGCCAATTCATTCGATGTATTCAAGAAGGAGATCGATATATTTCTTAATGCTAAAGGGATCAAGGGATATGGGGAAAAAGCGGGAACAGGGTACTGAGTTAGACGATCAGCCATGATCATTTTGAATGGCGGAGCAGGCCCGAAGGGCCGAATGGCCTACTCTTGCTCCTTTTTTCTATGTTTCTATGTTTTTAAAATGGCCGACCCCTTATCCTGAGACTCTGTCCCCTAGCTCTATACTCTCCTGCCAGGGGAAACAGCCTCTCAGCATTCACCCTGTCAAGCCCTCTTAGAATCTTAGATGTTTCAATTAAATCACCTCTCATTCTTCTCAACTCCAGAGATTATAGGCCCAATCTGCTCAATCTCTCCTCATAGGACAACCCTCTCATCCCAGGAATTAATCTAGTGAACCTTCATTGCACCCCCTCTAAGGCAAGTATATCCTTCCTTATGTATGGAGACCAAAACTGTACACAGTACTCCAGGTGTGGTCTCCAAAGCCCTGTACAATTGCAGCAAGACTTCCTTACTCTTGTACTCTAACCCCCTTGCAATTAAGGCCAACATACCATTTGCCTTCCTAATTGCTTGCTGTACCTGCATATTAATTTTCTGTATTTCATGTACAAGGACACGTAAATCCCTGTGAACACCAACATTTAATAGTTTCCCAACATTTAAAAAATATTCTGTTTTTCTATTCTTCCTACCAAAGTGAATAACCTCACATTTCCCCACATTATACTCCATCTGCCACCTTCTCGCCCACTCACTTAACCTGTCTATATCCCTTTGCAGACTCTTTGTGTCCTCCTCACAGCTTACTTTCCCACCTAGCTTTGTATCGTCAGCAAACTTGGATACATTACACTCGGTCCCTTCATCTAAGTCATTAATATAGATTGTAAATAGCTGAGGCCCAAGCACTGATCCCTGCGGCACCCCACTAGTTACAGCCTGCAAACCTGAGAATGACCAGTTAATTCCGACTCTCTTTTCTGTCTGTTAACCAATCCTCAATCCATGATAATATATTACCCCCAATCCCATGAGCCCTTATCTTATGTAACAACCTTTTATGTGGCACCTTATCGAATGCCTTTTGAAAATCCAAATATACGACATCCACTGGTTCCCCTTTATCTACCCTGCTAGTTACATCCTCAAAAAACTCTAATAGATTTGTCAAACACGATTTCCCTTTCATAAAACCATGTTGACTCTGCCTAATTATATTATGATTTTCTAAGTGCCCCGTTACCACTTCCTTAATAATGGATTCCAGCATTTTCCCGACGACCGATGTCAGGCTAACCGGCCTGTAGTTCCCTGTTTTCTCTCTCCCTCCTTTCTTGAATAGTGGTGTTATATTTTCTACTTTCAGAACACAGATCAACACAGCACACAGTGCCACACAATACACGGTGCCACACAGTTTTTTTTTATTCGTTCATGGGATGTGGGCGTCGCTGGCGAGGCCGGCATTTATTGCCCATCCCTAATTGCCCTTGAGAAGGTGGTGGTGAGCCGCCTTCTTGAACCGCTGCAGTCCGTGTGGTGAAGGTTCTCCCACAGTGCTGTTGGGAAGGGAGTTCCAGGATTATGACCCAGCGACGATGAACGAACGGTGATATATTTCTAAGTCGGGATGGTGTGTGACTTGGAGGGGAACGTGCAGGTGGTGTTGTTCCCATGTGCCTGCTGCTCTTGTCCTTCTAGGTGGTAGAGGTCGCGGGTTTGGGAGGTGCTATCGAAGAAGCCTTGGCGAGTTGCTGCAGTGCATCCTGTGGATGGTACACACTGCAGCCACAGTGCACCGGTGGTGAAGGGAGTGAATGTTTAGGGTGGTGGATGGGGTGCCAATCAAGCGGGCTGCTTTGTCTTGGATGGTGTCGAGCTTCTTGAGTGTTGTTGGAGCTGCACTCATCCAGGCAAGTGGAGAGTATTCCATCACACTCCTGACTTGTGCCTTGTAGATGGTGGAAAGGCTTTGGGGAGTCAGGAGGTGAGTCATTCATAGGAACATAGGAACAGGAGTAGTCCATTCAGCCCCTCGTGCCTGCTCCGCCATTTGATAAGATCATGGCTGATCTGTGATCTAACTCCAAAAACCTGCCTTTGGCCCATATCCCTTAATACCTTTGGTTGCCAAAAAGCTATCTATCTCAGATTTAAAGTTAGCAATTGAGCTAGTATCAATTGCCGTTTGTGGAAGAGAGTTCCAAACTTCTACCACCCTTTGTGTGTAGAAATGTTTTCTAATCTCATTCCTGAAAGGTCTGGCTCTAATTTTTAGACTGTGCCCCCTACTCCTAGAATCCCCAACCAGCAGAAATAGTTTCTCTCTATCCACCCTATCCGTTCCCCTTAATATCTTATAAACTTCGATCAGATCACCCCTTAACCTTCTAAACACTAGAGAATACAACCCCAATTTGTGTAATCTCTCCTCGTAACTTAACCCTTGAAGTCCGGGTATCATTCTAGTAAACCTACGCTGCACTCCCTCCAAGGCCAATATGTCCTTCCGAAGGTGCGGTGCCCAGAACTGCTCACAGTACTCCAGGTGTGGTCTAACCAGGGTTTTGTATAGCTGCAGCATAACTTCTGCCCCCTTGCACTCCAGTCCTCTCGATATAAAGGCCGGATTCCATTAGCCTTATTGATTATTTTCTGCACCTGTTCATGACACTTCAATGATCGATGTACCTGAACCCCAAAGTCCCTTTGGACATCCACTGTTTTTAACTTTTTTACCATTTAGAAAGTACCCTGTTCTATCCTTTTTTGATCTAAAGTGGATGACCTCACATTTGCCGACACTGAATTCCATTTGCCACAGTTTTGCCCATTCACCTAATCTATCAATATCGCTTTGTAATTTTATGTTTTCATCTACACTGCTTACAATGCCACCAATCTTTGTGTCATCGGCAAACTTAGATATGAGACTTTCTATGCCTTCATCTAAGTCGTTAATAAATATTGTGAATAATTGAGGCCCCAAGACAGATCCCTGTGGGACTCCACTAGTCACATCCTGCCAATGTGAGTACCTACCCATTATCCCTACTCTCTGTCGCCTTTCGCTCAGCCAATTTCCTAACCAAGTCCGTACTTCTCCCTCGATTCTATGGGCTTCTATCTTAGCTAACAGTCTCTTTTGTGGGACCTTATCAAATACCTTCTGGAAGTCCATATAAATAACATCCATTGACATTCCCCAGTCCACTACTTTAGTCACCTCTTCAAAAAATTCAATCAGGTTTGTCAGGCACGACCTACCTTTCACAAATCCATGCTGGCTCTCCCTGATTAACTGAAAATTCTCGAGGTGTTCAGTCACCCTCTCCTTAATTATAGACTCCAGCATTTTCCCCACAACAGATGTTAGGCTAACTGGTCTATAATTCCCCGGTTTCCCTCTCTCTCCTTTCTTAAAAAGCGGAGTGACATGTGCAATTTTCCAATCTAGAGGGACAGTTCCTGAATCTCGAGAACTTTGAAAGATTATAGTTCGGGCATCTGCAATGTGCTCACCTACTTCCTTTAAAACCCTGGGATGGAAACCATCTGGTCCTGGGGATTTGTCACTCTTTAGTGCTATTATTTTCTTCATTACTGTTGTTTTACTTATGTTAATTTTATCGAGTCCCTGTCCCCGATTCAATATTAGTTTTCTTGGGATTTCCGGCATGCTATCCTCTTTTTCTACTGTAAATACTGACGCAAAGTAATTGTTCAACATGTCCGCCATTTCCCCATTGTCAATGACAATATCCCCACTTTCAGTTTTTAAGGGGCCAACACTGCTCCTGACCACCCTCTTTTTCCTAATATAACTCTAAAAGTTCTTCGTATTGGTTTTGATATCCCTTGCAAGTTTTTTTTCGTACTCCCTTTTTGTAGCTCTTACTATCTGTTTTGTGACCCTTTGTTGATCTTTGTAGCTTTCCCATTCGCCAGGATCTGTGCCATTTTTTGCCTTTTTGTATGCCCTTTCCTTATGTCTTATACTGTCCCTTACCTCTTTAGTTGCCCATGGCTGTTTTTTTGGCAAGTAGAGTTCTTGCCCCTCAGGGGTATAAACCGATTCTGCTCTTTAGTCCATGTTTGGACCAAGGCTGTAATGAGGTCTGGAGCCGAGTGGTCCTGGCGGAACCCAAACTGAGCATCGTTAGCAGGTTATTGGTGAGTAAGTGCTGCTTGATAGCACTGTCGACAAAACCTTCCATCACTTTGCTGATGATTGAGAGTAGACTGATGGGGTCGTAATTGGCCGAATTTTATTCGTCCTGCTTTTTGTGGACAGGAGCAATTTTGCACATTGTCGGGTAGATGCCAGTGTTGTAGCTGTACTGGAACAATTTGGCTAGAGGCGCGGCTAGTTCTGGAGCACAAGACTTCAGCACTACAGCTGGGATGTTGTCAGGGCCCATAGCCTTTGCTGTATCCAGTGCACTCAGCCGTTTCTTGATATCACGTGGAGTGAATCGAATTGGCCGAAGACTGGCTTCTGTGGTGGTGGGGATATCGGGAGGAGGCTGAGATGGATCATCCACTCGGCACTTCTGGCTGAAGATGGTTCACAGTACACAGTGCCACACAGTACACAGAACCACACAGTACACAGTCCCACACAGTACACAGTGCCACACAGTACACAGTGCTGCACAGTACACAGAACCACACAGTACACAGTGCCACACAGTACACAGTACACAGTGCCACACAGTACACAGAACCACACAGTACACAGTGCCACACAGTACACAGTGCTGCACAGTACACACAACCACACAGTACACAGTGCCACACAGTACACAGTGCCACACAGTACACAGTGCCACACAATACACAGTACACAGTGCTGCACAGTACACAGAACCACACAGTACACAGTGCCACACAGTACACAGTGCCACACAATACACAGTACACAGTGCTGCACAGTACACAGTGCCACACAGTACACAGTGCCACACAGTACACAGTGCCACACAATACACAGTGCCACACAGTACACAGTGCTACACAGTACACAGTGCCACACAGTACACAGTGCCACACAGTACACAGTGCTACACAGTACACAGTGCCGCACAGTACACAGTGCCACACAGTACACAGTGCTACACAGTACACAGTGCTACACAGTACACAGTGCCACACAGTACACAGTGCCACACAGTACACAGTGCCAGACAGTACACAGTGCCACACAGTACACAGTGCCACACAGTACACAGTGCCACACAGTACACAGTGCCACACAATACACAGTGCCACACAGTACACAGTGCCACACAGTACACAGTGCCACACAGTACACAGTGCCACACAGTACACAGTGCCACACAATACACAGTGCCGCACAATACACAGTGCCGCACAGTACACAGTGCCACACAGTACACAGTGCCGCACAATACACAGTGCCACACAGTACACAGTGCTGCACAGTACACAGTGCCACACAATACACAGTGCCGCACAGTACACAGTGCCACACAGTACACAGTGCCACAGTACACAGTGCCACACAATACACAGTGCCACACAGTACACAGTGCCGCACAATACACAGTGCCACAGTACACAGTGCCACAGTACACAGTGCCCCACAGTACACAGTGCCACACAGTACACAGTGCTGCACAGTACACAGTGCCACACAATACACAGTGCCACAGTACACAGTGCCACAGTACACAGTGCCACACAATACACAGTGCCACACAGTACACAGTGCCGCACAATACACAGTGCCACAGTACACAGTGCCACAGTGCACAGTGCTGCACAGTACACAGTGCCGCACAATACACAGTGCCACAGTACACAGTGCCACAGTACACAGTGCCGCACAGTACACAGTGCCACACAGTACACAGTGCTGCACAGTACACAGTGCCGCACAATACACAGTGCCACAGTACACAGTGCCACACAGTACACAGTGCCACACAATACACAGTGCCACACAGTACACAGTGCCGCACAATACACAGTGCCACACAGTACACAGTGCCACACAGTACACAGTACACAGTGCTGCACAGTACACAGTGCCACACAGTACACAGTGCCGCACAATACACAGTGCCACACAGTACACAGTGCCACACAGTACACAGTACACAGTGCCGCACAGTACACAGTGCCACACAGTACACAGTGCCACACAGTACACAGTACACAGTGCTGCACAGTACACAGTGCCACACAGTACACAGTGCCGCACAGTACACAGTGCCGCACAGTACACAGTGCCACACAGTACACAGTACACAGTGCCGCACAATACACAGTGCCACACAGTACACAGTGCCACACAGTACACAGTACACAGTGCCGCACAGTACACAGTGCCACACAGTACACAGTGCCACACAGTACACAGTACACAGTGCCACACAGTACACAGTGCCACACAGTACACAGTGCCACACAGTACACAGTGCTACACAATACACAGTGCCAAGCAGTACACAGTGCCACACAATACACAGTGCCACGCAGTACACAGTGCCACACAATACACAGTCCCACACAATACACAGTGCCACACAGTACACAGTGCCACACAGTACACAGTGCCACGCAGTACACAGTGCCACACAATACACAGTGCCACACAGTACACAGTGCCACACAGTACACAGTGCCACACAATACACAGTGCCACACAATACACAGTGCCACGCAGTACACAGTGCCACACAATACACAGTGCCACACAGTACCACAGTGCTACACAGTACACAGTGCCACACAATACACAGTGCCACACAGTACACAGTGCCACGCAATACACAGTGCCACACAATACACAGTGCTACACAGTACACAGTGCCACACAATACACAGTGCCACGCAGTACACAGTGCCACACAATACACAGTGCTACACAGTACACAGTGCTACACAGTACACAGTGCCACACAGTACACATTGCCACACAATACACAGTGCCACGCAATACACAGTGCCACACAATACACAGTGCTACACAGTACACAGTGCTACACAGTACACAGTGCCACACAGTACACAGTGCCACACAGTACACAGTGCCACAGAGTACACAGTGCCACACAATACACAGTGCTACACAGTACACAGTGCCACACAGTACACAGTGCTACACAGTACACAGTGCCACGCAGTACACAGTGCCACACAGTACACAGTGCCACACAATACACAGTGCTACACAGTACACAGTGCCACACAGTACACAGTGCCACACAGTACACAGTGCCACACAATACACAGTGCCACACAATACACAATGCCACGCAGTACACAGTGCCACACAATACACAGTGCCACACAATACACAGTGCCACACAGTACACAATGTCACGCAATACACAGTGCCACACAATACACAGTGCCACGCAGTACACAGTGCCACACAGTACACAGTGCCACACAATACACAGTGCCATGCAGTACACAGTGCCACACAATACACAGTGCCATGCAGTACACAGTGCCACACAATACACAGTGCCACACAGTACACAGTGCCACACAGTACACAGTGCCACACAATACACAGTGCCATGCAGTACACAGTGCCACACAATACACAGTGCCACACAGTACACAGTGCCACACAGTACACAGTGCCACACAGTACACAGTGCCACACACTACACAGTGCCACACAGTACACAGTGCCACACAGTACACAGTGCCGCACAATACACAGTGCCACACAGTACACAGTGCCGCACAATACACAGTGCTACGCAGTACACAGTGCTACGCAGTACACAGTGCCATGCAGTACACAGTGCCACACAATACACAGTGCCATGCAGTACACAGTGCCACGCAGTACACAGTGCCACACAATACACAGTGCCACACAGTACACAGTGCCACGCAGTACACAGTGCCACGCAGTACACAGTGCCACACAATACACAGTGCCACGCAGTACACAGTGCCATGCAGTACACAGTGCCACACAGTACACAGTGCCACACAATACACAGTGCCACGCAGTACACAGTGCCACGCAGTACACAGTGCCACGCAGTACACAGTGCCACACAGTACACAGTGCCACACAGTACACAGTGCCACACAATACACAGTGCCACACAGTACACAGTGCCACACAGTACACAGTGCCACGCAGTACACAGTGCCGCACAGTACACAGTGCCACACAATACACAGTGCCACACAATACACAGTGCCACGCAGTACACAGTGCCACACAATACACAGTGGCACACAATACACAGTGCCACACAGTACACAGTGCCACACAGTACACAGTGCCACGCAGTACACAGTGCCACGCAGTACACAGTGCCACACAGTACACAGTGCCACACAATACACAGTGCCACGCAGTACACAGTGCCACGCAGTACACAGTGCCACACAGTACACAGTGCCACACAATACACAGTGCCACGCAGTACACAGTACACAGTACACAGTGCCACAGTACACAGTGCCACACAGTACACAGTGCCACACAGTACACAGTGCCACACAATACACAGTGCCACACAGTACACAGTGCCACACAGTACACAGTGCCACACAATACACAGTGCTACACAGTACACAGTGCCACACAGTACACAGTGCCACGCAGTACACAGTGCCACACAGTACACAGTGCCACACAATACACAGTGCTACACAGTACACAGTGCCACACAGTACACAGTGCCACACAGTACACAGTGCCACAAAGTACACAGTGCCACACAATACACAGTGCCACACAATACACAGTGCTACACAGTACACAGTGCCACGCAGTACACAGTGCCACACAATACACAGTGCCACACAATACACAGTGCCACACAGTACACAATGTCACGCAATACACAGTGCCACACAATACACAGTGCCACGCAGTACACAGTGCCACACAGTACACAGTGCCACACAATACACAGTGCCATGCAGTACACAGTGCCACACAATACACAGTGCCATGCAGTACACAGTGCCACACAATACACAGTGCCACACAGTACACAGTGCCACACAGTACACAGTACCACACAATACACAGTGCCATGCAGTACACAGTGCCACACAATACACAGTGCCACACAGTACACAGTGCTACGCAGTAAACAGTGCCACACAGTACACAGTGCCACACAGTACACAGTGCCACACAATACACAGTGCCACACAGTACACAGTGCCACACAGTACACAGTGCTGCACAATACACAGTGCCACACAGTACACAGTGCCGCACAATACACAGTGCTACGCAGTACACAGTGCTACGCAGTACACAGTGCCATGCAGTACACAGTGCCACACAATACACAGTGCCATGCAGTACACAGTGCCACACAGTACACAGTGCCACACAATACACAGTGCCACGCAGTACACAGTGCCACGCAGTACACAGTGCCACACAATACACAGTGCCACACAGTACACAGTGCCACACAATACACAGTGCCACACAGTACACAGTGCCACACAGTACACAGTGCCGCACAATACACAGTGCCACGCAGTACACAGTGCCACACAATACACAGTGCCACACAGTACACAGTGCCACACAGTACACAGTGCCACGCAGTACACAGTGCCACACAATACACAGTGCCACACAGTACACAGTGCCACACAGTACACAGTGCCACACAGTACACAGTGCCACACAATACACAGTGCCACACAGTACACAGTGCCACACAGTACACAGTGCTACACAATACACAGTGCCACACAATACACAGTGCCACGCAGTACACAGTGCCACACAGTACACAGTGCCGCACAGTACACAGTGCCACACAATACACAGTGCCACACAATACACAGTGCCACGCAGTACACAGTGCCACACAGTACACAGTGCCGCACAGTACACAGTGCCGCACAGTACACAGTGCCACACAAAACACAGTGCCACACAATACACAGTGCCACGCAGTACACAGTGCCACACAATACACAGTGTCACGCAGTACACAGTGCCACACAGTACACAGTGCCACGCAGTACACAGTGCCACACAGTACACAGTGCCACACAGTACACAGTGCCACACAATACACAGTGCCACACAATACACAGTGCCGCACAGTACACAGTACACAGTGCCACAGTACACAGTGCCACACAGTACACAGTGCCACACAGTACACAGTGCCACACAGTACACAGTGCCACACAGAACACAGTGCCACACAGTACACAGTGCCACACAGTACACAGTGCCACACAATACACAGTGCCACGCAGTACACAGTACACAGTACACAGTGCCACGCAGTACACAGTGCCACGCAGTACACAGTGCCACACAATACACAGTGCCACACAATACACAGTGCCACACAATACACAGTACACAGTACACAGTGCCACACAGTACACAGTGCCACGCAGTACACAGTGCCACACAGTACACAGTGCCGCACAGTACACAGTGCCACACAATACACAGTGCCACGCAGTACACAGTGCCACACAGTACACAGTGTCACGCAGTACACAGTGCCACGCAGTACACAGTGCCACACAATACACAGTGCCACACAATACACAGTGCCACGCAGTACACAGTACACAGTACACAGTGCCACACAATACACAGTGCCACGCAGTACACAGTGCCACGCAGTACACAGTGCCACGCAGTACACAGTACACAGTACACAGTGCCACACAATACACAGTGCCACGCAGTACACAGTGCCACACAATACACAGTGCCACGCAGTACACAGTACACAGTACACAGTGCCACACAATACACAGTGCCACGCAGTACACAGTGCCGCACAATACACAGTGCCACACAGTACACAGTGCCACGCAGTTCACAGTACACAGTACACAGTGCCACACAATACACAGTGCCACGCAGTACACAGTGCCACGCAGTACACAGTGCCGCACAATACACAGTGCCACACAGTACACAGTGCCGCACAGTACACAGTGCCACACAATACACAGTGCCATGCAGTACACAGTGCCACACAATACACAGTGCCACGCAGTACACAGTGCCACACAATACACAGTGCCACACAGTACACAGTGCCACACAGTACACAGTGCCACACAATACACAGTGCCATGCAGTACACAGTGCCACACAATACACAGTGCCACACAGTACACAGTGCTACGCAGTACACAGTGCCACACAGTACACAGTGCCACACAGTACACAGTGCCACACAATACACAGTGCCACACAGTACACAGTGCCACACAGTACACAGTGCCGCACAATACACAGTGCCACACAGTACACAGTGCCGCACAATACACAGTGCTACGCAGTACACAGTGCCATGCAGTACACAGTGCCACACAATACACAGTGCCATGCAGTACACAGTGCCACGCAGTACACAGTGCCACACAATACACAGCGCCACACAGTACACAGTGCCACGCAGTACACAGTGCCACACAATACACAGTGCCACACAATACACAGTGCCACACAATACACAGTGCCACGCAGTACACAGTGCCACGCAGTACACAGTGCCACACAGTACACAGTGCCACACAATACACAGTGCCACGCAGTACACAGTGCCACACAGTACACAGTGCCACACAGTACACAGTGCCACACAATACACAGTGCCACACAGTACACAGTGCCACACAGTACACAGTGCTACACAATACACAGTGCCACACAATACACAGTGCCACACAGTACACAGTGCCGCACAGTACACAGTGCCGCACAATACACAGTGCCACACAATACACAGTGCCACGCAGTACACAGTGCCACGCAGTACACAGTGCCACACAGTACACAGTGCCGCACAGTACACAGTGCCACACAATACACAGTGCCACGCAGTACACAGTGCCACACAATACACAGTGCCACACAATACACAGTGCCACGCAGTACACAGTGCCACACAGTACACAGTGCCACGCAGTACACAGTGCCACATAGTACACAGTGCCACACAGTACACAGTGCCACACAATACACAGTGCCACACAATACACAGTACACAGTACACAGTGCCACAGTACACAGTGCCACACAGTACACAGTGCCACACAGTACACAGTGCCACACAGTACACAGTGCCACACAGTACACAGTGCCACACAATACACAGTGCCACGCAGTACACAGTACACAGTACACAGTGCCACGCAGTACACAGTGCCACACAATACACAGTGCCACACAATACACAGTGCCACACAATACACAGTGCCACGCAGTACACAGTACACAGTACACAGTGCCACACAGTACACAGTGCCACGCAGTACACAGTGCCACACAATACACAGTGCCGCACAGTACACAGTGCCACACAATACACAGTGCCACGCAGTACACAGTGCCACACAGTACACAGTGCCACGCAGTACACAGTGTCACGCAGTACACAGTGCCACGCAGTACACAGTGCCACACAATACACAGTGCCACACAATACACAGTGCCACGCAGTACACAGTACACAGTACACAGTGCCACACAGTACACAGTGCCACGCAGTACACAGTGCCACGCAGTACACAGTACACAGTACACAGTGCCACACAATACACAGTGCCACGCAGTACACAGTGCCCCGCAGTACACAGTGCCACGCAGTACACAGTACACAGTACACAGTGCCACACAATACACAGTGCCACGCAGTACACAGTGCCGCACAATACACAGTGCCACACAGTACACAGTGCCACACAGTACACAGTGCCACGCAGTACACAGTACACAGTACACAGTGCCACACAATACACAGTGCCACGCAGTACACAGTGCCACGCAGTACACAGTGCCGCACAATACACAGTGCCACACAGTACACAGTGCCACACAATACACAGTGCCACACAATACACAGTGCCACGCAGTACACAGTACACAGTACACAGTGCCACACAATACACAGTGCCACGCAGTACACAGTGCCACGCAGTACACAGTGCCACGCAGTACACAGTACACAGTACACAGTGCCACACAATACACAGTGCCACGCAGTACACAGTGCCGCACAATACACAGTGCCACACAGTACACAGTGCCACACAGTACACAGTGCCACGCAGTACACAGTACACAGTACACAGTGCCACACAATACACAGTGCCACGCAGTACACAGTGCCACGCAGTACACAGTGCCGCACAATACACAGTGCCACACAGTACACAGTGCCGCACAATACACAGTGCCACACAGTACACAGTGCCACGCAGTACACAGTGCCGCACAATACACAGTGCCACGCAGTACACAGTGCCGCACAATAGACAGTGCCACGCAGTACACAGTGCCACACAATACACAGTGCCGCACAGTACACAGTGCCACACAATACACAGTGCCACGCAGTACACAGTGCCGCACAATACACAGTGCTACGCAGTACACAGTGCTACGCAGTACACAGTGCCATGCAGTACACAGTGCCACACAATACACAGTGCCATGCAGTACACAGTGCCACGCAGTACACAGTGCCACACAATACACAGTGCCACACAGTACACAGTGCCACGCAGTACACAGTGCCACGCAGTACACAGTGCCACACAATACACAGTGCCACACAATACACAGTGCCACGCAGTACACAGTGCCACGCAGTACACAGTGCCACGCAGTACACAGTGCCACACAGTACACAGTGCCACACAGTACACAGTGCCGCGCAGTACACAGTGCCGCGCAGTACACAGTGCCGCGCAGTACACAGTGCCACACAATACACAGTGCCACACAATACACAGTGCCACGCAGTACACAGTGCCACACAATACACAGTGGCACACAATACACAGTGCCACACAGTACACAGTGCCACACAGTACACAGTGCCACGCAGTACACAGTGCCACGCAGTACACAGTGCCACACAATACACAGTGCCACGCAGTACACAGTGCCACGCAGTACACAGTGCCACGCAGTACACAGTGCCACGCAGTACACAGTACACAGTACACAGTGCCACAGTACACAGTGCCACACAGTACACAGTGCCACACAGTACACAGTGCCACACAGTACACAGTGCCACACAATACACAGTGCTACACAGTACACAGTGCCACACAGTACACAGTGCCACGCAGTACACAGTGCCACACAATACACAGTGCTACACAGTACACAGTGCCACACAGTACACAGTGCCACACAGTACACAGTGCCACAAAGTACACAGTGCCACACAATACACAGTGCCACACAATACACAGTGCTACACAGTACACAGTGCCACGCAGTACACAGTGCCACACAATACACAGTGCCACACAATACACAGTGCCACACAGTACACAATGTCACGCAATACACAGTGCCACACAATACACAGTGCCACGCAGTACACAGTGCCACACAGTACACAGTGCCACACAATACACAGTGCCATGCAGTACACAGTGCCACACAATACACAGTGCCATGCAGTACACAGTGCCACACAATACACAGTGCCACACAGTACACAGTGCCACACAGTACACAGTGCCACACAATACACAGTGCCATGCAGTACACAGTGCCACACAATACACAGTGCCACACAGTACACAGTGCTACGCAGTAAACAGTGCCACACAGTACACAGTGCCACACAGTACACAGTGCCACACAATACACAGTGCCACACAGTACACAGTGCCACACAGTACACAGTGCTGCACAATACACAGTGCCACACAGTACACAGTGCCGCACAATACACAGTGCTACGCAGTACACAGTGCTACGCAGTACACAGTGCCATGCAGTACACAGTGCCACACAATACACAGTGCCACACAATACACAGTGCCATGCAGTACACAGTGCCACACAGTACACAGTGCCACACAATACACAGTGCCACGCAGTACACAGTGCCACGCAGTACACAGTGCCACACAATACACAGTGCCACACAGTACACAGTGCCACACAATACACAGTGCCACACAGTACACAGTGCCACACAGTACACAGTGCCGCACAATACACAGTGCCACGCAGTACACAGTGCCACACAATACACAGTGCCACACAGTACACAGTGCCACACAGTACACAGTGCCACGCAGTACACAGTGCCACACAGTACACAGTGCCACACAGTACACAGTGCCACACAGTACACAGTGCCACACAATACACAGTGCCACACAGTACACAGTGCTACACAGTACACAGTGCCACACAATACACAGTGCCACGCAGTACACAGTGCCACACAGTACACAGTGCCGCACAGTACACAGTGCCACACAATACACAGTGCCACACAATACACAGTGCCACGCAGTACACAGTGCCGCACAGTACACAGTGCCGCACAGTACACAGTGCCGCACAGTACACAGTGCCACACAAAACACAGTGCCACACAATACACAGTGCCACGCAGTACACAGTGCCACACAATACACAGTGCCACACAATACACAGTGTCACGCAGTACACAGTGCCACACAGTACACAGTGCCACGCAGTACACAGTGCCACACAGTACACAGTGCCACACAGTACACAGTGCCACACAATACACAGTGCCACACAATACACAGTGCCGCACAGTACACAGTACACAGTGCCACAGTACACAGTGCCACACAGTACACAGTGCCACACAGTACACAGTGCCACACAGTACACAGTGCCACACAGAACACAGTGCCACACAGTACACAGTGCCACACAATACACAGTGCCACGCAGTACACAGTACACAGTACACAGTGCCACGCAGTACACAGTGCCACGCAGTACACAGTGCCACACAATACACAGTGCCACACAATACACAGTGCCACACAATACACAGTGCCACGCAGTACACAGTACACAGTACACAGTGCCACACAGTACACAGTGCCACACAGTACACAGTGCCGCACAGTACACAGTGCCACACAATACACAGTGCCACGCAGTACACAGTGCCACACAGTACACAGTGCCACGCAGTACACAGTGTCACGCAGTACACAGTGCCACGCAGTACACAGTGCCACACAATACACAGTGCCACACAATACACAGTGCCACGCAGTACACAGTACACAGTACACAGTGCCACACAATACACAGTGCCACGCAGTACACAGTGCCACGCAGTACACAGTGCCACGCAGTACACAGTACACAGTACACAGTGCCACACAATACACAGTGCCACGCAGTACACAGTGCCACACAATACACAGTGCCACGCAGTACACAGTACACAGTACACAGTGCCACACAATACACAGTGCCACGCAGTACACAGTGCCGCACAATACACAGTGCCACACAGTACACAGTGCCACGCAGTTCACAGTACACAGTACACAGTGCCACACAATACACAGTGCCACGCAGTACACAGTGCCACGCAGTACACAGTGCCGCACAATACACAGTGCCACACAGTACACAGTGCCGCACAGTACACAGTGCCACACAATACACAGTGCCATGCAGTACACAGTGCCACACAATACACAGTGCCATGCAGTACACAGTGCCACACAATACACAGTGCCACACAGTACACAGTGCCACACAGTACACAGTGCCACACAATACACAGTGCCATGCAGTACACAGTGCCACACAATACACAGTGCCACACAGTACACAGTGCTACGCAGTACACAGTGCCACACAGTACACAGTGCCACACAGTACACAGTGCCACACAATACACAGTGCCACACAGTACACAGTGCCGCACAATACACAGTGCCACACAGTACACAGTGCCGCACAATACACAGTGCCATGCAGTACACAGTGCCACACAATACACAGTGCCATGCAGTACACAGTGCCACGCAGTACACAGTGCCACACAATACACAGTGCCACACAATACACAGTGCCACACAATACACAGTGCCATGCAGTACACAGTGCCACGCAGTACACAGTGCCACACAGTACACAGTGCCACACAATACACAGTGCCACGCAGTACACAGTGCCACACAGTACACAGTGCCACACAGTACACAGTGCCACACAGTACACAGTGCCACACAATACACAGTGCCACACAGTACACAGTGCCACACAGTACACAGTGCTACACAATACACAGTGCCACACAATACACAGTGCCACGCAGTACACAGTGCCGCACAGTACACAGTGCCGCACAGTACACAGTGCCACACAATACACAGTGCCACACAATACACAGTGCCACGCAGTACACAGTGCCACACAGTACACAGTGCCACACAGTACACAGTGCCACACAATACACAGTGCCACGCAGTACACAGTGCCACACAATACACAGTGCCACACAATACACAGTGCCACGCAGTACACAGTGCCACACAGTACACAGTGCCACGCAGTACACAGTGCCACACAGTACACAGTGCCACACAGTACACAGTGCCACACAATACACAGTGCCGCACAGTACACAGTACACAGTACACAGTGCCACAGTACACAGTGCCACACAGTACACAGTGCCACACAGTACACAGTGCCACACAGTACACAGTGCCACACAGTACACAGTGCCACACAGTACACAGTGCCACACAATACACAGTGCCACGCAGTACACAGTACACAGTACACAGTGCCACGCAGTACACAGTGCCACGCAGTACACAGTGCCACACAATACACAGTGCCACACAATACACAGTGCCACACAATACACAGTGCCACGCAGTACACAGTACACAGTACACAGTGCCACACAGTACACAGTGCCACGCAGTACACAGTGCCACACAATACACAGTGCCGCACAGTACACAGTGCCACACAATACACAGTGCCACGCAGTACACAGTGCCACACAGTACACAGTGCCACGCAGTACACAGTGTCACGCAGTACACAGTGCCACGCAGTACACAGTGCCACACAATACACAGTGCCACACAATACACAGTGCCACGCAGTACACAGTACACAGTACACAGTGCCACACAATACACAGTGCCACGCAGTACACAGTGCCACGCAGTACACAGTACACAGTACACAGTGCCACACAATACACAGTGCCACGCAGTACACAGTGCCCCGCAGTACACAGTGCCACGCAGTACACAGTACACAGTACACAGTGCCACACAATACACAGTGCCACGCAGTACACAGTGCCGCACAATACACAGTGCCACACAGTACACAGTGCCACACAGTACACAGTGCCACGCAGTACACAGTACACAGTGCCACACAATACACAGTGCCACGCAGTACACAGTGCCACGCAGTACACAGTGCCGCACAATACACAGTGCCACACAGTACACAGTGCCACACAATACACAGTGCCACACAATACACAGTGCCACGCAGTACACAGTACACAGTACACAGTGCCACACAATACACAGTGCCACGCAGTACACAGTGCCACGCAGTACACAGTGCCACGCAGTACACAGTGCCACGCAGTACACAGTACACAGTACACAGTGCCACACAATACACAGTGCCACGCAGTACACAGTGCCGCACAATACACAGTGCCACACAGTACACAGTGCCACACAGTACACAGTGCCACGCAGTACACAGTACACAGTACACAGTGCCACACAATACACAGTGCCACGCAGTACACAGTGCCACGCAGTACACAGTGCCGCACAATACACAGTGCCACACAGTACACAGTGCCGCACAATACACAGTGCCACACAGTACACAGTGCCACGCAGTACACAGTGCCGCACAATACACAGTGCCACGCAGTACACAGTGCCGCACAATACACAGTGCCACGCAGTACACAGTGCCGCACAATACACAGTGCCACGCAGTACACAGTGCCACACAATACACAGTGCCGCACAGTACACAGTGCCACACAATACACAGTGCCACGCAGTACACAGTGCCACACAATACACAGTGCCACACAGTACACAGTGCCACACAGTACACAGTGCCACACAGTACACAGTGCCACGCAGTACACAGTGCCACACAGTACACAGTGCCACGCAGAATCTTTTTACAAGCAGGCAAAGGTCATTAATCCACCCCTTTCTCCAAAATTATCTCCACTACCCACCTTCTCACCATATAAGGCAGAGCACAGAAAGGTAAGTCTGGTGGGTCGGATCACCTGCTGGTAACAGAACCCGCCTGATTTTCCATTCTTGAAGTGAATTGCAGAAACATCTGGCGTGTTCCACAAGTGGCTCGTCTTCCTATCCGCTAGAGGTTTACAGCCACTGCACCACTTTATCCTCCTTTAAAGGGACACTCCTCACAGAATTATACTGTGGGCCTGGCACCATCTGCTCATCACTTACCTGCTGGCTCCTCTGTGCTACTGACCACGGACCTTGGAGATGCTGTTGGGATCTCTGTGAAAATAAAAATTGAGAGATGCTGAACTGCACAAGTTTGATGCACAACACAGAGTAAATGCACAGAAACCTTCAGAACCCCCAGTCAGTCTATGTTTTTACAGCTTAGACACCATTCAGAACTAGTTTCAATAGCCAATTACATCACTCCTTCTGTGGGATCTGAAGCTCAGCTTTGGGTCAAACAGGACTGTTTCAGTTTGAGTGAGTAGCCAGGGTGGGGGATAGGGTGAGAGGGGATAGGGGGATAGGGAGCACAGTTTATGGTGGGGTTGATGATGGCGGCTTCATTCTTCCTGATGTCCAGGTGGTGCAAGCTGTGACTCATTCATAACTTTATGTCAGATGTCAAACTGACAATGCAGAAGTGGTGGAAGGAGAGAGCTAGGAGTCACCAACACTGATATGGAGGCTGACTCAGTGCCTGTGGATGATGTCAATGAAGGGTAGCATAGAATCATAGAAAGGTTACAGCATGGAAGGAGGCCATTCAGCCCATCGAGTCCACGCCAGCTCTATGCAAGAGCAATCCAGCTAGTCCCACTCCCCCACGCTATCCCCATAGCCCTGCTATTTTTTCCTTTCAAGTACTTATCCAGTTCCCTTTTGAAGGCCATGATTGAATCTGCCTCCACCACCCCCTCGGGCAGTGCATTCCAGATCCTAACCACTCGCTGTGTAAAAAAGTTTTTCCTCATGTCAACTTTGGTTCTTTTCCAATCACCTGAAATCTATGTCCTCTGGTTCTTGACCCTTCCGCCAATGGGAACAGTTTCTCTCTATCTACTCTGTCTTGACCCTTCATGATTTTGAATACCTCGATCAAATCTCCTCACAACCGTCTCTGTTCCAAGGAGAACAACCCCAGCTTCTCCAGTCTATCCAGGTAACTGAAGTCCCTCATCCCTGGAATCATTCTAGTAAATCTCTTCTGCACCCTCTCTAAAGCCTTCACATCTTTCCTAAAGTGTGGAGCCCAGAACTGGACACAATACTCCAGTTGTGGCTGAACCAGTGTTTTATCATCGTGACTTCCAGGCTTTTGTACTCTATGCCTCTATTTATAAAGCCCAGGATCCCGTATGCTTTTTTAACCACTTTCTCAACCTGCTCTGCCACCTTCAACGATTTGTGCACATATATCCCCAGATCTCTCTGTTCCTGTGCCCCTTTTAGAGTTGTGCCCTCTAGTTTATATTGCCTCTCCTCGTCCTTCCTACCGAAATGTATCACCTCGCATTTTTCTGTGTTAAATTTCATCTGCCACGTGTCTGCCCATGCCACCAGCCTGTTTATATCCTCTGGAAGTCTATCACTATCCTCCTCACTGTTCACTACCCTTCCAAGTTTTGTGTCATCTGCAAATTTTGAAATTGTGCCCTGTACACCCAAGTCCATGTCATTAATATGTATCAAGAAAAGCAGTGGTCCCAGCACTGACCCCTGGGGAACACCACTGTACACCTCCCTCCAGTCCGAAAAACAACCGTTCACCACTACTCTCTGTTTCCTGTCCCTTAGCCAATTTTGTATCCATGTTGCCACTGCCCCCTTTATTCCATGGGCCGCAATCTTGATGATAAGCCTACCGTGTGGCATTTTATCAAACGCCATTTGAAAGTCTATATATACCCAACCGCATTGCCCTCATGTACCCTCTCTGTTACCTCATCAAAAAACTCTATCAGGTTAGTGAAACACGATTTGCCTTTAACAAATCCATGCTGGCTTTCCCTAATCCCAATACAGCTACAACACTGGCATCTGCCCAACAATGTGGAAAATTGCCCAGGTATGTCCTGTCCACAAAAAGCAGGACAAATCCAATCCGGCCAATTACCGCCCCATCAGTCTACTCTCAATCATCAGCAAAGTGATGGAAGGTGTCGTCGACAGTGCTATCAAGCGGCACTTACTCACCAATAACCTGCTCACCGATGCTCAGTTTGGGTTCCGCCAGGACCACTCGGCTCCAGACCTCATTACAGCCTTGGTCCAAACATGGACAAAAGAGCTGAATTCCGGAGGTGAGATGAGAGTGAATGCCCTTGACATCAAGGCAGCATTTGACCCAGTCTGGCACCAAGAAGCCCCAGTAAAATTGAAGTCAATGGGAATCAGGGGGAAAACTCTCCAGTGGCTGGAGTCATACTTAGCACAAAGGAAGATGGTTGTGGTTGTTGGAGGCCAATCATCTCAGCCCCAGGACATTGCTGCAGGAGTTCCTCAGGGCAGTGCCCTAGGCCCAACCATCTTCAGCTGCTTCATCAATGACCTTCCCTCCATCATAAGGTCAGAAATGGGGATGATCACTGATGATTGCACAGTGTTCAGTTCCATTCGCAACCCCTCAAATAATGAAGTCTGTGCCTGCATGCAGCAAGACCTGGACAACATCCAGGCTTGGGCTGATAAGTGGCAAGTGACATTCGTGCCAGACAAGTGCCAGGCAATGACCATCTCCAACAAGAGAGAGTCTAACCACCTCCCCTTGACATTCAACGGCATTACCATCGCCGAATCCCCCACAATCAACATCCTGGGGGTCTCCATTGACCAGAAACTTAACTGGACCAGCCACATAAATACTGTGGCTACAAAAGCAGGTCAGAGGCTGGGTATTCTGCGGTGAGTGACTCACCTCCTGACTCCCCAAAGCCTTTCCACCATCTACAAGGCACAAGTCAGGAGTGTGATGGAATACTCTCCACTTGCCTGGAGTGCAGCTCCAACAACACTCAAGAAGCTCGACACCATCCAGGACAAAGCAGCCCGCTTGATTGGCACCCTATCCACCACCCTAAACATTCACTCCCTTCACCACCGGCGCACTGTGGCTGCAGTGTGCACCATCCACAGGATGCACTGCAGCAACTCGCCAAGGCTTCTTCGACAACACCTCCCAAACCCGCGACCTCCACCACCCAGAAGGACAAGGGCAGCAGGCACATGGGAACAACACCACCTGCACGTTCCCCTCCACGTCACACACCATCCCAACATGGAAATATAAAATATATCGCCGTTCGTTCATCGTCGCTGGGTCATAATCCTGGAACTCCCTTCCTAACAGCACTGTGGGAGAACCTTCACCACACGGACTGCAGCGGTTCAAGAAGGCGGCTCACCACCACCTTCTCAAGGGCAATTAGGGATGGGCAATAAATGCCGGCCTCGCCAGCGACGTCCACATCCCATGAACGAATAAAAAAAAAATCAATCCACCCTCGTCCAAGTGACTGTTAATTCTGTCCTGGATTATCATTTCTAAAAGTTTTCCCACCACTGAGGTTAAACTGACTGGCCCATAGTTGCTGGGTTTATCCCTACACCCTTTTTTGATCAAGGGTGTAACATTTGCAATTCTCCAGTCCTCTGGCACCACCCCTGTATCTACAGATGTTTGGAAGTTTATGGCCAGTACCTCCGCAATTTCCCCCCTTGCTTCCCTCAGCATCTAGGATGCATCCCATCCGGACGGCTGACTTATCTACTTTAAGTACAGCTAGCCCTTCAAGTACCTCTTCTTAATCAATTTTTAGCCCATCCAGTATCTCAACTATATCTTCCTTTACTGAGACTGTGGCAGCATCTTCTTCCTTGGTAAAGACAGATGCAAAGTCCTCATTTAGTACCTCGGCCATCCCCTATCTCCATGAGTAGATCTCCTTTATGGTCCCTAATCGGCCCCACCCCTCCTCTTACTACCCGTTTACTGTTTACATGCCTGTCGAAGACTTTTGGATTCCCTTTTATGTTAACCACCAGTCTATTCTCATACTCTCTCTTTGCCCCTCTTATTTCCTTTTTCACTTCCCCTCTGAACTTTCTATATTCAGCCTGGATCTCACTTGTGTTATCAATCTGAGATCTGTCATATGCCCCTTTTTTCCATTTCACCTTACTCACTATCTCTTTCATCATCCAAGAAGCTTTGGCTTTAGTTGCCCTACCTTTCTGCCTCGTGGGAATGGGCCTAGACTGTACCCAAACCATCTCCTCCTTAAAGGCCGCCCACTGTTCAATTACAGTTTTGCCTGCCAATCTTTGATTCCAATTTACCCTGGGGCCAGCTTCCACATATATGCTGATAACACCGAGCATTACCTCTCCACCACCTCCCTCAACCCCTTCACTGCCTCTATGTTGTCACACTTCTTGTTCAATATACAGTCTTGGATGAGCCACAATTGCTGTTTGTGGGACCTTGTTGTACACAAATTGGCTGCATGTTTTCTACATAACAACAGTGACTACACTTCAAAAGTACTTAATTGGCTATTGTAACAGAGTGAGAGGGAGGATGTGTAACAGAGTGAGAGAGGGAGGATGTGTAACAGAGTGAGAGAGGGAGGATGTGTAACAGAGTGAGAGAGGGAGGATGTGTAACAGAGTGAGAGAGGGAGGATGTGTAACAGAGAGAGAGGGAGGATGTGTAACAGAGTGAGAGGGAGGATGTGTAACAGAGTGAGAGAGGGAGGATGTGTAACAGAGTGAGAGAGGGAGGATGTGTAACAGAGAGAGAGGGAGGATGTGTAACAGAGTGAGAGGGAGGATGTGTAACAGAGTGAGAGAGGGAGGATGTGTAACAGAGTGAGAGAGGGAGGATGTGTAACAGAGAGAGAGGGAGGATGTGTAACAGGGCGAGAGGGAGGATGTGTAACAGAGTGAGAGGGAGGATGTGTAACAGAGTGAGAGAGGGAGGATGTGTAACAGAGTGAGAGGGAGGATGTGTAACAGAGTGAGAGGGAGGATGTGTAACAGAGTGAGAGGGAGGATGTGTAACAGAGTGAGAGAGGGAGGATGTGTAACAGAGAGAGAGGGAGGATGTGTAACAGAGAGAGAGGGAGGATGTGTAACAGAGAGAGAGGGAGGATGTGTAACAGAGTGAGAGGGAGGATGTGTAACAGAGTGAGAGGGAGGATGTGTAACAGAGAGAGAGGGAGGATGTGTAACAGAGTGAGAGAGGGAGGATGTGTAACAGAGTGAGAGAGGGAGGATGTGTAAGCCATAGACTGTTGAGAGCTCTGTATCCGAGATAGGGATACAACTTTAAGAAGTTATATAGAAGACGGTATAGCTTTAAGAAATCGTTGACCTTAATTGCCTTTAATCAGGAACGACTCCCAGCCTGTAAGAATAAAAGACAGAAATGGTTCAGTTGGTGAGAGGAATGAACTAAGAGGTTGGCTGGAAATTAAAACTGTGCCTTGTCTTGCTCATCATTGCAAGTAAAGACACAACATGTGTGAATAAACCTCACTTGTTTTAAGATCTTTTCTGCACCCTCTCTAAGGCCTTCACATCCTTCCTAAAGTACAGTGCCCAGAACTGGACACAATACTCCAGTTGTGGTCGAACCAGTGTTTTATAAAGGTTCATCATAACTTCCTTGTTTTGTACTCTATGCCTCTATTTATAAAACCCAGGATCCCGTATGCTCTTTTAACCACTTTCTCAACCTGTCCTGCCATCTTCAACGATTTGTACACATTTATCCGCAGATCTCTCTGTTCCTGTATCCCTTTTAGAATTGTACCCTTTAGTTTATATTGCCTCTCCTCGTTCTTCCTACTAAAATGTATCACTTCACATTTTTCTGCGTTAAATTTAATCTGCCACGTGTCCGCCCATTCCACTAGCCTGTCTATATCCTCTTGAAGTCTATCACTATCCTCCTCACTGTTCACTACACTTCCAAGTTTTGTGTCATCTGCAAATTTTGAAATTGTGCCCTGTACACCCAAGTCCAAGTCATTAATATGTATCAAGAAAAGCAGTGGTCCCAGCACTGACCCCTGGAGAACACCACTGTACACCTCCCTCCAGTCCGAAAAACAACCGTTCACCACTACTCTCTGTTTCCTGTTACTGAGCCAATTTCCTATCCATGTTGCTACTGCCCCTTTTATTCCATGGGCTTCAACTTTGCTGACAAGCCTATTATGTGGCACTTTATCAAACGCCTTTTGGAAGTCCATATTCACCACATCAACTGCATTGCCCTCATCGACCCTCTCTGTTACCTCATCAAAAACTCAATCAAGTTAGTTAAACATGATTTCCTTTAACAAATCCATGCTGGCTTTCCTTAATCAATCCACACTTGTCCAAGTGACTGTTAATTTTGTCCCGGATTATCGTTTCTAAAAGTTTCCCCACCACCGAGGTTAAACTGACTGGCCTGTAGTTGCTGGGTTTATCCTTACACCCTTTTTTTGAACAAGGGCGTAACATTTGCAATTCTTCAGTCCTCTGGCACCACCCCCGTGTTTAAGGAGGATTGCGAGATTATGGCCAGAACCTCCACAATTTCCACCCTTACTTCCCTCAGCAACCTAGGATGCATCCCATCCGGACCGGGTGACTTATCGACTTTAAGTAGATAACTAGCCTTTCTAGTACCTCCTCTTGATCAATTTTTAGCCCATCCACTATCTTAACTACCTCTTCTTTTACTGTGACTTTGGCAGCATCTTCTTCCTTGGTAAAGACAGATGCAAAGTCCTCATTTAATACCTCAGGCATCCCCTCTGCCTCCATGAGTAGATCTCCTTTTTAGACCCTAATCGGTCCCACCCCTCCTCTTACTACACGTTTACTGTTTACATGCCTATAGAAGACTTTTGGATTCCATTTTATATTGGCCGCCAGTCTATTCTCATACTCTCTCTTTGCCCCTCTTATTTCCTTTTTCACTTCCTCTCTGAACTTTCTATATTCAGCCTGGTTCTCACTTGTGTTATCAACCTGATATCTGTCATATGCCCCTTTTTTCTGCTTCATCTTACTCTCTGTCTCTTTCATCATCCAGGGAGCTCTGGCTTTAGTTGCCGTACCTTTCCCCCTCCTGGGAATGTACCTAGACTGTACCCGAACCATCTCCTCTTTAAAGGCCGCCCACTGTTCAATTACAGTTTTGCCTGCCAATCTTTGATTCCGATTTACCCGGGCCAGATCGGTTCTTATCCCAGTGAAATTGTCCCTCCTCCAATTGAGTATTTTTAGTCTCGATTGCTCCTTGTCCTTTTCCATGACTAATCTAAACCTTATGATATTATGATCACTGTTCCCTAAATGTTCCCCCACTGACACTTGCTCCACTTGACCCACCTCATTCCCCAGAACCAGATCCAGCAATGCCTCCTTCCTCGTTGGGCCGGAAACATACAAATCAAGAAAGTTCTCCTGAACACACTTCAGAAATTCCTCCCCCTCTGTGCCCTTTACACTATTACTATCCCAGTGTATATTCGGATAGTTAAAGTCCCCCCATTATCACTACTCAATAGTTCTTGCACACCTCTGTAATTTCCCTGCAAATTTGCTCCTCTGTATCCTTCCCACAAGTTGGTGACCTATAGAATACACCCAGTAGTGTAATGACACCTCTAGGAACATAGGAACATAGGAACAGGAGTAGGCCATTCAGCCCCTCGTGCCTGCTCCGCCATTTGATAAGATCATGGCTGATCTGTGATCTGATCTGGCCCATATCCCTTAATAACTTTGGTTGCCAAAAAGCCATCTATCTCAGATTTAAATTTAGCAATTGAGCTAGTATCAATTGCCGTTTGCGGAAGAGAGTTCCAAACTTCTACCACCCTTTGTGTGTAGAAATGTTTTCTAATCTCGCTCCTGAAAGGTCTGGCTCTAATTTTTAGACTGTGCCCCCTACTCCTAGAATCCCCAACCAGCGGAAATAGTTTCTCTCTATCCACCCTATCTGTTCCCCTTAATATCTTATAAACTTCAATCAGATCACCCCTTAACCTTCGAAACTCTAGAGAATACAACCCCAATTTGTGTAATCTCTCCTCGTAACTTAACCCTTGAAGTCCGGGTATCATTCTAATAAACCCACGCTGCACTCCCTCCAAGGCCAATATGTCCTTCTGAAGGTGCGGTGCCCAGAACTGCTCACAGTACTCCAGGTGCGGTCTAACCAGGGTTTTGTATAGCTGCAGCATAACTTCTGCCCCCTTGTACTCCAGTCCTCTAGATATAAAGGCCAGCATTCCATTTGCCTTATTGATTATTTTCTGCACCTGTTCATGACACTTCAATGATCTATGTACCTGAACCCCTAGGTCCCTTTGGACATCCACTGTTTTTAACTTTTTACCATTTAGAAAGTACCCTGTTCTATCCATTTTTGATCCAAAGTGGATGACCTCACATTTGTCTACATTGAATTCCATTTGCCAAAATTTTGCCCATTCACCTAATCTATCAATATCGCTTTGTAATCTAACCAAATAGATTCTGTCCTTGACCCCTCCAGGACATCCTCTCTCTCCAGCACTGCAATATTCTCCTTAATTAATCAATACTGCCACCCCCCCTCCTTTCTTTCATTCCCTATCTTTCCTGAACAACTTGTATCCAGGAATATTTAGTACCCAATCTTGCCCTTTTTTGAGCCAGGTCTCCGTTATCACCACGACATCATATTCCCATGTGACTAATTGTGCCTGCAGCTCACCAACCTTGTTTGCCATGCTTCGTGCGTTTACACACATGCACTGTAAACCATACATGCACTGTAAACCTTACATGCACTGTAAACCTTACATGCACTGTAAACCTTACATGCACTGTAAATCTTAGACTGTCTTGTACTCTCTCTTAGTCTGTTCCCACCTAATACTGTACTATTTCTTGCTCTAGTGCTATCTCTCTCTCCCAATCCTTTGTGCCCCTTGTTTCTCCTTTCTAATGCTACATCCTGCTGCCCATCCCCCTGCCAAATTAGTTCAAACACTCCCCCACAGCACTACTGAACCTCCCTGCGAGGACATTGGTCCCAGCTCTGTTGGTGTGCAACCCATCCGGCCTGTAGAGATCCCACCTCCCCCAGACCCGGTCCCAATGCCCCAGGAATCCAAAGCCCTCCCTCCTGCACCATCTCTCCAGCCACGCATTCATCTGCACTATCCTCCTATTTCTATACTCACTAGCACATGGCACCGGCAGTAATCCGGAGATTACTACCTTTGAGGTCCTGCTTATTAATCTCTCTCCTAGCTCCCTAACCTGTTGTAAACCTTCCATGGAAAAGGCAAAAATAAAACTTGACATGGAACACAACGAGTCTATGATTTTTGGGAAATCAGTTGATGTGCAGTTTACCCAGTCAGGGCATTATTGTATCCCCTTAATAAAACCTGATGTTTCTCATCAGCATGATAGGCAAGTATTAATGGCATCAGGCGATAAGGATGAGAGAAAAAAAAATTATCTTAAAGTTACATAGACAATTTGCCCATCCTACTTGTCAATGTTAAAAGATGCAGGCGTAGTTGATGAGGAGCATTCGAGGCTA
Source organism: Heptranchias perlo (assembly GCF_035084215.1). Lineage (NCBI taxonomy): Eukaryota > Metazoa > Chordata > Chondrichthyes > Hexanchiformes > Hexanchidae > Heptranchias > Heptranchias perlo. The sequence goes on along the minus strand of NC_090346.1, from coordinate 52,234,804 downwards.
ATAGAAGAGATTAGTGAGAACTGTGAAATCTATAAGAAGTATAGACAGGCGTCCTATTGTAAGTGTTCCATTAGCACGTGACATTAATGAGGTAGTTGCCATGGATCTAAAGGTATGGGACAAAGACAGAAATGTTTTCATCTTACATTTTATTGACCTGGCTACGAGATTTAGTATTTCTACACTAATATATCGTAAGGAGAAGAAGGTTATTCTAGATAAAATTATGGAAAAATGGATAGGGACTGGACTTGGGACACCAGCAAAGGTTTTGACCGTTAAGGGAGGTGAATTTGCTAACGCAAAGTTCAGAGAAATGTGTGAGAATATGAATGTAATTGTCATGAATACAGCAGCTGAGACCCCTTTTAGCAATGGTCTTTGTGATAGGAATCATGCTGTGATTGATAGCATGGTGTATAACATTTTGTCTGATCGACCCGAGTGTAAATTGTCAACTGCCCTAGCATGGGCAGTTCATGCAAAGAATTCTCTTCAGCTGGTTGGAGGATATAGTCCTTACCAACTAGTCTCTGGGCGCAATCTCAAATCACCGTCTGTTCTTTGTGATAATCCTCCTGCTCTAGAAGATACTACAATTAGTGCCATTTTTTCTGAGCATTTAAATGCTATGCATGTAGGGAGACAGGCTTTTATCAAGGCTGAGGCATCAGAGAAAATTTGTAGAGCACTGAGGCATCGTATTAGACCATCTGAGACAGAGTTCAATTCAGGAGATTTAGTATACTATAAAAGAGAGGGTGACAGGGAATGGAAAGGCCCTGGTAAGGTAATAGGTCGTGATGGTAAGACAGTAATTGTCCAACACGACAATCAAGCTGTTAAGGTTGTTCACTCTTCATGATTAATTGAAATTAATTATAAAATCTCAAACTCTGAGCAGTTGATAGAAATAAACGACACACTTTGTGCCTCAGATGTTCATGATTTTTTTGATGAGGTTCCTGAGGTACAGACTGAGGTAGATCAACAGCTGGTCAGTGGTAATGTGAGTGATCAAGAAACACATGACAGAGCTATCACATCCACAGAACAATTACCCAAAGTGAGTACACGGGTGACATATGTTCCAGAGGGGACTAATGAATGGAGGGATGCAACAATTTGGGACGTGCAGGCAAAGCTACTGGTAGGTTTAAATATTGGTTGAATGTTCAGGATGATGGCCATGGAGTGAGGCCCATGGACTGGCAGAATGGGGTAAAAGAGTGGAGAGTATGAAAGCGGAGTGCAAGTAGTGATAGGGAGGCCAGAAGTGAATCTCACGTTAGAAAACGATCACGAACTAGAGATGAAAGAGGGAGATCTCACAGTAGCAGTCCCTACAGACGTAGAAGCAGAAGTAGAAGACGTAGATTGACTAGGTCAGACAATGAAAGAAAGACCACAGAACAGTCACGTAACAGAACTAGGAGCAGAAGTCCTCATGATCGTGAAGTATTGGTGGCTGCCAATAAACTTGATGATAAACGAGTAAGAGAGGCAAAACAAAGGGAGTTAGATATTGGAAAGAATTTGGACAGCATTCTCAGGTAACAGATAAGGGTCAACCAGCTTTGTCGCATAGATGGGTTTGTACTGAAAAAGTCCTTGCAGATGGGACTGAAAAGACTAAAGTGAGGTTGGTAGCTAGGGGTTTTGAAGAGCAACTAGGTGATACAGATGTTCAGGTGGATTCTCCCACTGCTGGAAAGGTAATCTTAAAAATCTATTTGGCTCTTTTGGCAACATATTGATGAGAGTGTTACTCCCATCCCGGTGAATCGCATTAGGTCATCACAGAAAGGTGAGGTTATATCTGAAGGACAATCAGAGCAATTAAGAAGCTTGATTGGTCAGTTCAACTGTTGTGCACTCAGACTAGACCAGATGCTGGTTTTGATGTGTTGAGTTAAGTACTTCAACGAAACACCCCATTGTAGAGAATGTTTTAAGGGCAAATAAAACATTACCAAAAAATTAAATATAAATAAATGCATACTTAAGTTCCCATCCTTAGGTGACCCAAAGAAAATCAAGTGAGTTAGCTTCAGCGATGCTTCACAGGCTAATCTTCCTGATGGGTATTCCAGTGCAGCTGGTTTCATCGTGTTCCTCATGGGTGAGAATGGGAAATGTTGTCCTTTAGCTTGGGAAGCTAAGAAAATAAAAAGGGTTGTTGCCGAAACACTGGCTCCTGTCGACACAGTGGATATGGGATTCTATTTGGCAAATATTTTGAGTGACATCCTGTACAATGAGAGTATTGAAAATACTATACCCATTGAATGTTATATAGACAATCATTCATTGTGGGATAATGTACACTCTATGAAAAATGTGAGTGGGAAAAGATTACGGATTGACCTCGCTGGCTTGAAACAAATGATGGAGAGAAAGGAAATCTCTAAAATTAAATGGGTGGATTCAAGCCGTAAACTGTCAGATTGTTTTACTAAAAGAATTACATGTACGAAGAAATTATTTGGGGTCCTGGAGAAGGGTCACCTCACAATGTAATGCTGTGAATAGTATACGTTGCACAGAGTATGGAACTTTTTGACTTTTGAAATTTTTGTTTGTATTGTATTTATAAAGTTTAATTTTTTTATTTAAAGAGAGATAAGGGAACCTCCTCCAGCCTTGCAACCCTCCTCAGCCCCAAGCTCAGGAATTCCCTCCCCAAATCCCGATGCCTGTCCACCTCCCTCTCTTCCTTTATGGCAGTCCTTTAAAACCACTTCTTTGACCAACCTTTTGGTTACCCCTCCTAATATCTCCTTCCTTGGCTCAGTGTCCACTTGTTTTGACTATGCCTCTGTGAAGCACCTTAGGATATTTCCCTACGTTAAAGATGCTATATAAATGCAAGTTGTTGTTGTTGTCATCCTGGAGTAAAGGTTTTTGGCCGCAGAGAGTGTGGCTTAGTAATACTTGACATGGTGAAGTCGGATCTGCTGGGATAACAAGAGCAGATCATCCCTCAGATCCCCACTAATCAGGAAAACTCTGCTAACCAGCCGATTGATTGTGGATGTTTCCCACTTTGGAAAGCCATGTGGAAGTTTTGTTTTGCACTGAATACCATCTGCAATAAAAATGCACCTGTGGGAAGCTACATTTTAAAGCTTTAAACTTTCAACATCAAAGTAATTCCGTTGAGTGAACTGTTTTTGAGTTTTATTGGCTGAGAGAAGGATTGGGCTCAACTGTCCAGGATCACACCCAAGCGGACAATCTTTAGATGAAGGTAACTGGTGTCCGTGGAACTTCCCTTCCCCCACCCCACCCCCCAACCCCACTCCCAACCCCCACCCCCCCCACCCCACCCCCACCCCCCCCACCCACCCCATCCCCCCACCCCCCCACCCTCACCCCACCCCCGCCCCCCACCCTCACCCCACCCCCACCCCCCCACCCTCACCCCACTCCCAGCCCCCCACCCCCCCACCCCCCCACCCCACTCCCACCCCCCACCCCACTCCCACCCCCCACTCCCACCCCACTCCCACCCCCCACCCCCCCACCCCCCCCACCCCACTCCCACCCCCCACCCACCCCCACCCCCCCACCCTCACCCCACTCCCAGCCCCCCACCCCCCCACCCACCCCCACCCCATCCCCCACCCCCCCACCCTCACCCCACTCCCAGCCCCCCACCCCCCCACCCACACCATCCCCCCACCCCCACCCCCTCACCCACCCCACCCCCCACCCCACCCCCGCTCACCCCCGCTCACCCCCACCCCCACCCCCAACCCCCCACCCACCCCATCCCCCACCCCCACCCCCCTACCCCCCCACCCCCACCCCCCATCCCACCCCACCCCCACCCCCCACCCCACAGCAAGGGGCCAGGGAGAAAACCGAGAGCTGTGGGTAAACGCCCCCTAACCCGAACCAGGGTGATTTGAACAAATGGAAGGTGAAGAGCTGCTGACACTTGGAGCAGGTGAGGGGCCTGAGATTCTTTACTGGGAACAGTTTGTATTTCAACATGAGAGAAGAAAGAAAAATAAACCGACAGGCAGCAGATGTAAAGGTAACGGATGGGGCGGAGACGAGCACTGATTACAGGGAGGCCCGAGTGCTGCCCCTCACTCACACATTTAGTTACTTTATTTTCCTAGAAACTGTGCAAGTTTCAGATCTCCCAGAGTCTCTTCATCGCCAAATGTCAAACTATAACTAATCAGCAATGGAAATGTGTTTCGAATAATGAGCTGCTCTGAACAGAGGATTATATAGCGGCCCTCCGAGGGGTGGGGGGGGGAAGGGAACCCCCTTTGGATGGGGGGGACAGAGAGCGAGTGTGTGAGGGAGAGTGAATCTGTGAGGGTCAGAGAGCGAGTGTGTGAGGGAGAGTGAATCTGTGAGGGACAGAGAGCGAGTGTGTGAGGGAGAGTGAATCTGTGAGGGACAGAGAGCGAGTGTGTGAGGGAGAGTGAATCTGTGAGGGACAGAGAGCGAGTGTGTGAGGGAGAGTGAATCTGTGAGGGACAGAGAGCGAGTGTGTGAGGGAGAGTGAATCTGTGAGGGACAGAGAGCGAGTGTGTGAGGGAGAGTGAATCTGTGAGGGACAGAGAGCGAGTGTGTGAGGGAGAGTGAATCTGTGAGGGTCAGAGAGCGAGTGTGTGAGGGAGAGTGAATCTGTGAGGGACAGAGAGCGAGTGTGTGAGGGAGAGTGAATCTGTGAGGGACAGAGAGCGAGTGTGTGAGGGAGAGTGAATCTGTGAGGGACAGAGAGCGAGTGTGTGAGGGAGAGTGAATCTGTGAGGGACAGAGAGCGAGTGTGTGAGGGAGAGTGAATCTGTGAGGGTCAGAGAGCGAGTGTGTGAGGGAGAGACAGAGTGCATAAAAGGCAGACAGGAAGTGAGTGTAGAAGGGATGACAGAGTGAGGGGCAGACAGAGTGTGTGCAAGACACAGAAAGAGATTGAAGGAGAGAGCAAGTACTTGAGAGACAGAGAGTTCATGCAAGATCAATGTACATTCGAGCCACTGCTAAATTCGTGGGCCTATTTTTAGGATGCCTAAAATAGGTGCCAGGCTCCTTGCATATGTTAATGAGGAGCCTAACGCCTGTTTAATGACCCCTCTGAGAAATTACTCTTTGTTAAGAGGACCTGTGCCTGCCCTGTTCAAGATTCTTCAGTGACTGCCACCAACAGGTAAGATTATTTTTTAAATTAGAAAACATTGCTGTGGAGCCAGAAGGAGCAGGAGTGTACCCCGACTCGACAGTATCCTGATCGCACCTCCCGCGCCCCCATTGCCATTCCACCTCCCCCGTTCCCCCACCCCTGAGACCGACCTTTGGGCAAGCTGCTGTGGAGGCGCGAGAGGTGCTGGCAGCTCTCCCAATTCATATTAATGAGGCCCGGGTCTCAATTTCAAGCTGGCTTTGGACCTCCTGGTTTTGATGACGTTATGGCAACATTACCACCTTTACACCCAAAACCGATCACTGATGTATGTGTGCCTCTGTGAGTCTGTGAGGAACAGAAAGCAACCGACAGAGTGGTCTGTGGGAGGAGATTAAATGGATGGGTACAGACCATGATAGGGGAGAGTCTACATAGGCTGCAGGAGGAGATTAAATGGATGGGTACAGACCATGTTAGGGGAGAGTCTACATAGGCTGCAGGAGGAGATTAAATGGATGGGTAGAGTCCATGTTAGGGGAGAGTCTACATGAGGTGCAGGAGGAGATTAAATGGATGGGGTACGGTTCATGATGGGGGAGAGTCTACATAGGCTGTGGAAGGAGATTAAATGGGTGGGTACAATCCATGATAGGGGAGATTGTACATAGGCTGTGGAAGGAGATTACATGGGTTGGGGGGGTTTGTCGAGCTCACTATAGGGCAGAGTGTACATGGGCTATGGAAGGAGAAACGATCGAGGGTTCTTTACAGCCTCTGGTACATGGAAAAATGGTTAGGAATGAGTCACTCATGGATGGTGCTGCTTAATTAGTCGGCCATACTGAGATGAATGACCCTCTCACTACAACGGATGATTTAGCAAGTGTAAAGTAACACTTTGACATTTCGGCTTCTAATCTCAGCCAGTCAAGGGAGGAATATATCCAACTTATTGTCAGAAAATTTTGACAAAATACAAAGTGCAGCTGGTGTGCAGATACAGCCAAGCCTGGAAGCAGTTAAGCAGCCTATAGTATACAATATAAAATGGAATGAAAGTGCAAGGAATTTTGGGAATGTTGGAACCTTTTGAAAAGGAATGCCGTGCGGCTTTGATTTTTTTTGATGACTTTGAATCACAGTCAAGGCTGGCCAACAGTAAAGGGATTTTGTCTGTTGGAATTAGTTGGAGTCTTTTGGTAAGCACACTGGAGCGAGTGACTGTCAGCAAGCTCTTTAAACAAACAATAGAATAGAGGGGGGAGGAAAAGAAAAAAATGCAAAGACGGAGCCATTTTGTTGAAAAGCTGTTTGGAAGCAAAGTCTAGATCCAGCATGGGATTGGTTGCAACATACGACTGAATTGTGTAAAGTTGCAGAATTATGGACAGTTGCAGTGGCAACATGGCAGGGAGAACACTGATATTGGACAAACAATATTAATTAGAAAGTCAATACAGACAGATACCTCAGCCACTGAAGACAGTATCTGTTCTGAGCACTGGATTGCTGCAGGTAATTGGGAAAGGAGAGATAACTCACTCAGGGTAGCATTCTTGGTCATCGCTTATTCCTTACAATATTCTTAATAAGGTGCTCCAAATTTCTCAAAGGGAAGGAGAGTGGAAAAAAAGAGCGGTGCAGGTGAGTTCAGTACTCTACGTTACCCCATCAAACACTCCCAGGGCAGGTACTGCTCAGAGGGTGGGAGGGGCAGGAGGACTAAATGACTGTATATAAACAGAGTAGCAGTGCACAGTGAACAGTTCACAGTGGAAGCTGTGAGTAACAGTACACAGAGAGTGGGATTGAATGAGACAGTGACACAGAGATGCTGAAGTAACAAGTCAGGGACCCTCCAGCACTCATTCTCACACTCACTCCCTGAAAGGGGGGTAGAGGCAGAAACCCTCAACGCATTTAAAAAGTACTTGGATGTGCACTTGAAGTGCCGTAACCTACAGGGCTACGGACCAAGAGCTGGAAAGTGGGATTAGGCTGGATAGCTCTTTATTAGCCGGCAAAGACACGATGGGCTGAGTGTCCTCCTTCTGTGCTGTAAATTTCTATGACTATGATTCTCTGCAGCTCTCCTGGCAGCAGTGTGGTATCGAGGGATTACAATAGTCGTTGCAACTGTTTCTGACAATTGGGACAGCGACTTCTTTACAAAGAATCTACAGCACAGAAACAGGCCATTCCGTCAATGCCGGTGTTTGTGCTCCACACGTGCCTCCTCTTATCCCTCTTCATCTAACAATATCAACATATCTTTCAATTCCTTTCTCCCTCATGTGTTTATCTAGATGCATTTATGCTAGTTTCTCCAACTACTCCTTGTGGTAGTGAGTTCCACATCCTTAGCACTCTCTGGATGAAGAAATTTCTCCTGAATTCCCTATTGGATTTATTAGTGATTATCTTATATTTATGACCTCAAGTTTTGGTCTCCCCTGTAAGTGGAAATATTTTCTCTACATCTACCCTATCAAACCCTTTCATTGTCTTAAAGACCTCGATCAGGTCACTCCTCAGTCTTCTCTTTTTTAGAGAAAAAAGCCCCAGCCTGTTCAATCTTTCCTGATAGGTATAACCTCTCAGTTCTGGTATCATCCCAGAAAATCTTGTTTGCACCTTCTCCAGCTCCTTTATATCCTTTATATAGTGTGGAGGCCAGAACTGTGCACAGTACTCCAAGTGTGGTCTAACCAAGGTTGTGTACAAGTTTAGCATAACTGCTCTGCTTTTCATAGAATCATAGAAGTTTACAACATGGAAACAGGCCCTTCGGCCCAACATGTCCATGTCGCCCAGTTTATACCACTAAGCTAGTCCCAATTGCCTGCACTTGGCCCATATCCCTCCATACCCATCTTACCCATGTAACTGTCCAAATGCTTTGAAAAGACAAAATTGTTCCCGCCTCTACTACTGCCTCTGGCAGCTCGTTCCAAACACTCACCACCCTTTGAGTGAAAAAATTGCCCCTCTGGACCCTTTTGTATCTCTCCCCTCTCACCTTAAATCTATGCCCCCTCGTTACAGACTCCCCTACCTTTGGGAAAAGATTTTGACTATCTACCTTATCTATGCCCCTCATTATTTTATAGACTTCTATAAGATCACCCCTAAACCTCCTACTCTCCAGGGAAAAAAGTCTCAGCCTATCCAACCTCTCCCTATAAGTCAAACCATCAAGTCCTGGTAGCATCCTAGTAAATCTTTTCAGCACTCTTTCTAGTTTAATAATATCCTTTCTATAATAGGGTGACCAGAACTGTACACAGTATTCCAAGTGTGGCCTAACTAATGTCTTGTACAACTTCAACAAGACATCCCAACTCCTGTATTCACTGTTCTGACCAATGAAACCAAGCAAGCTGAATGCCTTCTTCACCACCCTATCTACCTGTGACTCCAATTTCAAGGAGCTATGAACCTGTACTCCTAGATCTCTTTGTTCTATAACTCTCCCCAACGCCCGACCATTAACGGAGTAGGTCCTGGCCCGATTCGATCTCCCAAAATGCATCACCTCACATTTCTCTAAATTAAACTCCATCTGCCATTCATCGGCCCACTGGCCCAATTTATCAAGATCCCGTTGCAATCCTATCCCTCTAGAAATCCTATCCCTCTAGTTTTCAATTCTATCCCTCCAGAAATGAACCCCAGTGCTTTGTTTGCTTTTTTAATGGCCTTATTAACCTGTATCACTACTTTTAGTGGTTTGTGTATCCGTACCCCTAAATCCCCTTGCTCGTCTACCCTGTTTAGATTCGTATTTTCCAAGGAGTATGTGGCCTCTTTATTATTCCGACCAAAATGTTCCACCTCATCTATATTGAAATTAATTTGCCAATGACACAACCATTCTGCAAGTTTATTAATGTCTTCCTGTATTTTGTCACAGTCCTCCTCGGTATTAACTATACCCCCAATTTGGTGCTGTCCTCAAATTTTGAAATTGTACTTTGGATTCCCAAATCAAAACCGTTTATGTACATGGTGAGCAACAGTGGTCGCAGCAACGATCACCGTGCAACACCACTTCTCACCTTTTGCCAGTGTGAGTAACTACATTTAATCCCTACTCTCTGCTTTCTGTTTTGTAGCCAGCTTGCTATCAATTCTGCTACTTGAAACACCCACAGTGCAGGTACATCAAGGGTTAGATACAGAGTAAAGCTCCCTCTACACTGTCCCGTCAACCACTCCCAGGGCAGGTACAGCATGGGTTAGATACAGAGTAAAGCTCCCTCTACACTGTCCCATCAATCACTCCCAGGGCAGGTACAGCATGGGTTAGATACAGAGTAAAGCTCCCTCTACACTGTCCCATCAAACGCTCTCAGGGCAGGTACAGCACGGGTTAGATACAGAGTAAAGCTCCCTCTACACTGTCCCATCAAACACTCCCAGGGCAGGTACAACACAGGTTAAATACAGAATAAAGCTCCCTCTGCATTGTCCCATCAAACACTCCCAATGCAAGGACAACATGGGCTAGATACAGTGGAAATGCATAAAGAGATACCTGACCATATTAACTTTTTAATACACCTAAACCATAAATGAAGAAATGCATGATGGATATTTGACCATACCAACTGACCAGCTAATTCAATTTAAAGCTCATATTTTAGTTTCTCATGAAAGACACACAGAAGCACAATTGTCGAATTACTTCAAGTTTTCTCATGCTGATAACTGTCTGACTAACAGAAATGAATGACCATATAGCCTTGAGACTAGGTACAGACTTACTGATAAAAAAGACAGTGTCTTAGGGAAAAACACTTTCCCAGGCCTGTGTCCAACATCACGAGACAGTCATGAGGAACCAGAGGGTGGGTTCCCTATTTTGATTGACTAACTACCTGAACCAATAAAGAATGTACGTGTACGCCCATATTCTATGACAGGTGGGCGTTGCTAATGAACCGTATAAACGTGAGCTGTTTCTTGAACTCAGCGAAGACGTAGCCCTGACCATTGCTTGGGGTACTCTTCCCTTGTATACAAGTTTCTTAATAAATTCTTACTTGTCTGAATTAAGTGTTTGGGAGTTAATGCGTTGTATATAATAGGTAATATTAAGTTTAAGTTTTCGACAATACTGAGTGAACCTCTCTCTACACTGTCCCATCAAACACTCCCCTGGCAGATACAGCACGGGTTAGATACACAGTAAAGCTCCTTCTATAATGTCCCATCAATCACTCCCATGGCAGGTACAGCACGGGTTAGCAAAGAGTACAGCTCTCTCTACACTGCCCCATCAAACACAAGGCAGAATATAGAAAGTTCAGAGGAGAAGTGAAAAAGGAAATAAGAGGGGCAAAGAGAGAGTATGAGAATAGACTGGCGGCCAACATAAAAGGGAATCCCAAAGTCTTCTATAGGCATATAAACAGTAAATGGGTAGTAAGAGGAGGGGTGGGGCCGATTAGGGACCATAAAGGAGATCTACTCATGGAGGCAGAGAGCATGGCCGAGGTACTAAATTAATACTTTGCATCTGTCTTTACCAAGGAAGATGCTGCCAGAGTCTCAGTAAAGGAAGATATAGTTGAGATACTGGATGGGCTAAAAATTGATAAAGAAGAGGTACTAGAAAGGCTAGCTGTACTTAAAGTAGATAAATCATCCAGTCCTGATGGGATGCATCCTAGGTTGCTGAGGGAAGTAAGGGTGGAAATTGCGGAGGTCCTGGCCATAATCTTCCAAACATCCTTAGATACAGGAGTGGTGCCAGAGGACTGGAGAATTGCAAATGTTACATCCTTGTTCAAAAAAGGGTGTAAGGATAAACCCAGCAACTGCAGGCCAGTCAGTTTAACCTCAGTGGTGGGGAAACCTTTAGAAACAATAATCCAGGACAGAATTAACAGTCACTTGTACAAGTGTGGATTAATTAGGGAAAGCCAGCACGGATTTGTTAAAGGCAAATCGTGTTTAACTAACCTGATAGAGTTTTTTGATGAGGTAACAGAGAGGGTCGATGAGGGCAATGCAGTTGATGCGGTGTATATGGACTTTCAAAAGGCGATGATAAAGTGCAGCATGGTGACTTATTATCAAGATTGTGGCCCATGGAATAAAAGGGGTAGTAGCAATATGGATACAGAATTGGCTAAGGGACAGGAAACAGAGAGTAGTGGTGAACGGTTGTTTTGCGGACTGGAGGGAGGTGTTCATTGGTGTTCCCCAGGGGTCGGTGCTGGGACCACTGCTTTTCTTGATATATATTAATGACTTGGACTTGGGTGACCAGGGCACAATTTCAAAATTTGCAGGTGACACAAAACTTAGAAGGGTAGTAAACAGTGAGGAGGATAGTGATAGACTTCAAGAGGATATAGACAGGCTGGTGGAATGAGCAGACATGTGGCAGATGAAATTTAATGCAGAAAAATGCAAAGTGATACATTTTGGAAGGAAGAACGAGGAGAGGCAATATAAACTAGAGGGCACAATTCTAAAAGGGGTACAGGAACAGAGAGATCTGGGGATATATGTGCACAAATCGTTGAAGGTAGCAGGACAGGTTGAGAAAGCGATTAAAAAAGTATACAGGATCCTGGGCTTTATAAATAGAGGCATAGAGTACAAAAGTATGGAAGTCATGATGAACCTTTGTAAAACACTGGTTCAGCCACAACTGGAATATTGTGTCCAGTTCTGGGCACCGCATTTTAGGAAAGATGTGAAGGCCTTAGAGAGGGTGCAGAAGAGATTTACTAGAATGATTCCAGGGATGAGGGACTTCAGTTACGTGGATAGACTGGAGAAGCTGGGGTTGTTCTCCTTGGAACAGAGACGGTTGCGAGGAGATTTGATCGAGGTATTCAAAATCATGAAGAGTCGAGACAGAGTAGATAGAGAGAAACTATTCCCATTGGCGGAAGGGTCAAGAACCAGAGGTCATAGATTTAAGGTGATTGGCAAAAGAACCAAAGGTGACATGAGGAAAAACTTTTTTACACAGCGAGTGGTTAGGATCTGGAATGCACGGCCCAAGGGGGAGGTGGAGGCAGATTCAATCATGGCCTTCAAAAGGAAACTGGATAAGAACTTGAATGGAAAAAATTTTCAGGGCTACGGGGATAGGGCGTGGGAGTGGGACTAGCTGGATTGCTCATGCATAGAGCCGGCACAGACTCGATGGGCTGAATGGCCTCCTTTTGCACTGTAACCTTTCTATGATTCTACCAGGGCAGGTACAGCATGGGTTAGATACAGAGTAAAGCTCCCCCACACTGTCCCATCAAACACTCCCAGGGCAGCTACAGCACGGGTTAGATACAGAGTAAAGCTCCCCCACACTGTCCCATCAAACACTCCCAGGGCAGCTACAGCACGGGTTAGATACAGAGTAAAGCTCCCCCACACTGTCCCATCAAACACTCCCAGGGCAGGTACAGCATGGGTTAGATACAGAGTAAAGCTCTCTCTACACTGTCCCATCAAACACTCCCAGGGCAGCTACAGCACGGATTAGATACAGAGTAAAGCTCCCTCTACACTGTCCCATCAAACACTCCCAGGGCAGGTACAGCACGGGATGAATGCAGAGTGTCATTCATCTGGGAGAGTGCTTGTCCTATAAACTAAGTTCTCTCAAGAGCTTGCTGCGCAGATGGCTGTAAATTGTTAAAATGAGACTGAAGGGAAATCTCTAACTGCTGCCTGACGTCTCTCCATGTGTCTTAAATCGAGTTACATCGAGTCCACAGTGCAGAAACAGGCCTTTTGGCCCAAATGGTCTATGCCGGCCTTTATGTTCCACACGAGCCTCCTCCCAACCTTACAGATGTAAGGAATCTTACAACACCAGGTTATAGCCCAACAATATTATTTTAAAATCACAAGCTTTCGGAGATTATCTCCTTCGTCAGGTGAGTAGTGAATGAGAGGTTCTCAAATCGCATATCTTATATTAGGCTGGGACACCATCACACCCATCAAAGGTGCCGTTGGTGTTCAGACAGGTTAGCCACGGAAAACAGTAGGTCCCAGTATGCTGAATACACAATGTGTCAAATTACACAGACAGAGAGAAAGAGACCCGGAAGGCAGAGAGAGAGAGAGAAAATTTCCAGTTGTATTAAAAACAGATAACTTTTTTTTCCTGCTGGTGGGGTTACGTGTAGCGTGACATGAACCCAAGATCCCGGTTGAGGCCGTCCTCATGGGTGTGGAATTTGGCTATCAATTTCTGCTCGACGATTTTGCGTTGTCGTGTGTCTCGAAGGCCGCCTTGGAGAACGCTTACCCGAAGATCAGTGGCTGAATGTCCTTGACTGCTGAAGTGTTCCCCGACTGGGAGGGAACCCTCCTGTTTGGCGATTGTTGCGCGGTGTCCATTCATCCGTTGTCGCAGCGTCTGCATGGTCTCGCCAATGTACCATGCTCCGGGGCATCCTTTCCTGCAACGTATGAGGTAGACAACGTTGGCCGAGTCACAGGAGTATGAACCATGTACCTGGTGGGTGGTGTCCTCTCGTGTGATGGTGGTATCTGTGTCGATGATCTGGCATGTCTTGCAGAGGTTACCGTGGCAGGGTTGTGTGGTGTCGTGGACGCTGTTCTCCTGAAAGCTTTCATACTGGGACCTACTGTTTTCCGTGGCTAACCTGTCTGAACACCAACGGCACCTTTGATGGGTGTGATGGTGTCCCAGCCTAATATAAGATATGCGATTTGAGAACCTCTCATTCACTACTCACCTGACGAAGGAGATAATCTCCGAAAGCTTGTGAGTTTAAAATAAAATTATTGGACTATAACCTGGTGTTGTAAAATTCCTTACATTTGTCCACCCCAGTCCATCACCGGCATCTCCACATCATGCCAACCGTACAGGTCATCGGCTCTATTACAGGTCACTGACTCTATTACAGGACATCGGCTCTATTACAGGTCATCAGCTCTATTACAGGTCATCAGCTCTATTACAGGTCATCAGCTCTATTACAGGTCATCGGTTCCAGGTTACTGACTTGCTCCATTGAATCCAATCTGATTTCTCCACTTTTTGTATCAGACTCTGCTCTGTTTTCTACTCAAAAGTTTCCCTTCGGCTTTGGCTAAGAAAGTGCTTAATCGTGACCAATACTTCCCCCCCACCTATCTCACCAACCTTTCCCCACTGCAGCTGTCACTGTCGAACCTTCCGCCTCTCCATCATGCCTTTCCCCTCACCCTGATCCCTTTCCCCTCACTCTGACCCCTTTCCCCTCACTCTGACCCCTTTCCCCTCACTCTGACCCCTTTCCCCTCACCTTGACCCCTTTCCCCTCACCCTGACCCCTTTCCCCTCACTCTGACCCCTTTCCCCTCACTCTGACCCCTTTCCCCTCACTCTGACCCCTTTCCCCTCACCTTGACCCCTTTCCCCTCACCTTGACCCCTTTCCCCTCACCCTGACCCCTTTCCCCTCACTCTGACCCCTTTCCCCCCACCTTGACCCCTTTCCCCTCACCCTGATCCCTTTCCCCTCACCCTGACCCCTTTCCCCTCACTCTGACCCCTTTCCCCCCACCTTGACCCCTTTCCCCTCACCCTGACCCCTTTCCCCTCACCTTGACCCCTTTCCCCTCACCCTGACCCCTTTCCCCTCACCCTGACCCCTTTCCCCTCACTCTGACCCCTTTCCCCTCACTCTGACCCCTTTCCCCTCACCCTAATCCCTTTCCCCTCACCATGACCCCTTTCCCCTCACCATGACCCCTTTCCCCTCACCATGACCCCTTTCCCCTCACCATGACCCCTTTCCCCTCACCATGACCCCTTTCCCCTCACCATGACCCCTTTCCCCTCACTCTGACCCACCACCATTCTCATCCCTACCACACCACCACTTCTCCTTGCAGCTCTCATGATGGCAATATTCCTTCTTGTCCTTGTTTTGTAAACCTTGCAGCTTCCACATCCTCCCCATCATCTCCGGCCACTTCTGCCATCTGCACAATCTGATCCAAGCACCACATGCATTTCTGCTCCTCTCCCTGTTTTCTGGAGGCTCCACTACCTGCACAAGTCCTCAGTCCATTGACTTTTCCACCATCTCTAAAACCAGCTGCTCTTCCCTGGGTATATTTTTGTGCAACCACAGCAGAGCAACAGCTGCCTAATCCCTTCTTCCCACACTCTTGCCCATGCCCTGAACATGTGCTTTCCTCCATTTAGTACATTGGATCCCATATTCCTGATGCAGTCAGCTGTATGCTGGGGACACCAAATGTAGATTGGGTATTGGGTTTTTGAACAATGCAGTTTTATCTTTTCACATGATGCTCAGTTCTTTTCTTCTCATTTCAAGCCCCATCTGCTGTTCTCACTCCTTTACAAGAAAAAATAACTAAAACATAAGGCGTTGGTGAAAAATTACTGGGATCAGGGAAAAGGGAAAGAAAGATTAACCACTGTGTCTCAATGTTGTGTTGGAAATATGCCTTGTACCTGTGAGCTATTAGCTGTATATCTGAGCCAGCGAGCGTGATCTCGAATGTTTCACCACGACACCCACCCAATGCAATATCCGCATGCCATAAATAACGGGATTTGACAAGTCAGACAGAAGACTATTGCCAAAGATGTTCAGGGAGGTTGGAGGGGCCATGTATTTTCAAGCATTATCTTACTTCTCCAGATTAATTAGTTAACAAGTGACATACTACATGTCAATGTGCATGTGAAATTCAATAAAAATTTTCAGGTTTCAATTGTAAATAGAAACACCTCAGTCTCCAAATGTATTTGGCTACTATACTGATCACTCTCACCGATCGCTCTCACCGATCGCTCTCACCGATCGTTCTCACCGATCACTCTCACCGATCGCTCTCACCGATCGCTCTCACTGCCTGGGTTTTACTTCCACTATTTTTTTTAAACTGAATTTTATGTTTATCATGATGAGAGATATTAGTACTGAGGAATGGAATACTATTCGATTGGAAGCACCCAATCACAGCATCAAACACTCCCAGGGCAGGTACAGGGTTAGATACAGAGTAAATCTCCCTCTACACTGTCCCATCAAACATTCCCAGGACAGGTACAGCACGGGTTAGATACAGAGTAAAGCTCCCTCTACACTGTCCCATCAAACATTCCCAGGGCAGGTACAGGGTTAGATACAGAGTAAAGCTCCCTCTACACTGTCCCATCAAACACTCCCAGGACAGGTACAGGGTTAGATACAGAGTAAATCTTAGCAGCAACAAACACAACTGGTAGCATTAAAAACGTTATTCTGCATTGCTACAAATTTCTGTGCTTATAAATCCAGTGGAAGGCCTGGCGAGATCCCTTTTCAGTTAAATATAATTCTCCACAAGAATATCTGACAAAAATGAAGCATTTTTGCTAAATATTTAAAATGGTATTGGTTGTAACCTTGTCGTGGTACACAAGGGCTTAAGGACTAGCTTTACTCACAGAAATCATGTTGCAGCTTCTGCTAATTCATTTGTTGCAGCTAGTCAGGTTGTTGCTGCGTATTTACCGGACAAAGGCCGAATGCATTCCATTCAAATATAAACAGTTAGTTGAAATATATTTTCAATTGTCAATTCAATTTGAATCAACAGCCAGTTATTGAAATTCAAGGAAGGTATTTATCAACTTAAGATGGAGAGTGAAGTAGTTGAATCCGAAACTAGGCTCCTGAATCTAAATAAAGGAAATTACGAAAGTATGAGGTGTGAGTTGGCTATGATAGATTGGGGAACTTCACTAAAAGGGATGACGGTGGATAGGCAATGGCTAATATTTAAAGAACGTGTGCAGGAATTATAACAATTATTCATTCCTGTCTGGCGCAAAAATAAAACAGGAAAGGTGCCTTAACCGTGGCTTACAAAAGAAATTAGGGATAGTATTAGATCCAAAGAGGAGACATATAAAATTGCCAGAAAAAGCGGCAAGCCTGAGGATTAGGAGCAGTTCAGAATTCAGCAAAGGAGGACGAAGAGATTGATTAAGAGGGGAAAAATAGAGTATGAGAGTAAACTAGCAGGGAACATAAAAACTGACTGTAAAAGCTTCTATAAATATGTCAAGAGAAAAAGATTAGTGAAGACAAATGTAGGTCCCTTACAGTCAGAAATCGGGGAAATTATAATGGGGAACAAAGAAATGGCAGAACAATTAAACACATACTTTGGTTCTGTCTTCACAAAGGAGAACACAAATAACCTTCCAGAAATGTTGGGGAACCAAGGGTCCAGTGAGAGGGAGGAACTGAAGGAAATCAGTATCAGTAAAAAAATAGTGCCAGGGAAATTAATGAGGCTAAAGGCTGACAAATCCCCAGGGCCTGATAATCTACATCCCAGAGTACGAAAGGAAGTGGCCCTGGAAATAGTGGATGCATTGGTGATCATCTTCCAAAATTCTATAGACTCTGGAACAGTTCCTACAGATTGGAGGGTGGCAAATGTAACCTCACTATTTAAAAAAGGAGGGAGAGAAAAAACAGGGAATTACAGACCAGTTAGCCTAACATCAGTAGTGGGGAAAATGCTAGAGTCTATTATAAAAGATGTGATAACAGAACACTTGGAGGGCATTAACGGGATTGGACAAAGTCAGCATGGGTTTACGAAAGGGAAATCATGCTTAACAAATCTACTGGTGTTTTTTGAGGATGTAACCAGTAGAATAGATAGGGGAGAACCAGTGGATGTGGTGTATTTAGGTTTTCAGAAGGCTTTTGATAAGGTCCCACACAAGAGGTTAGTGTGCAAAATTAAAGCACATGGGATTGGGGGGAATATACTGGCATGGATTGAGAATTGGTTGACAGACAGGAAACAGAGAGTAGGAATAAACAAGTCTTTTTCCGAGTGGCAGGCAGTGACTAGTGGGGTACCGCAGGGATCAGTGCTTGGGCCCCAGCTATTCACAATATGTATCAATGATTTGGATGAGGGAACTGAATGTAACATTTCCAAGTTTGCAGACGACACAAAGCTGGGGTGGAATGTGAGCTGTGAGGAGGATGCAAAGAGGCTCCAATGTGATTTAGACAAGTTGGGTGAGTGGGCAAGGACATGGCAGATGCAGTATAATGTGGATAAATGTGAGGTTATCCACTTTGGTTGTAAAAAGAAAAAGGCAGATTATTATCTGAATGGTGATAGATTGGGAAAAGGGGAGGTGCAACGAGACCTGGGTGTCCTTGTACACCAGTCACTGAAAGCGAGCATTCAGGTGCAGCAAGCAGTTAGGAAGGCGAATGGTATGTTGGCCTTCATTGCAAGAGGATTTGAGTACAGGAGCAGGGATGTCTTACTGCAGTTATACAGGGCCTTAGTGAGACCACATCTGGAGTATTGTGTGCAGTTTTGGTCTCCTTATCTGAGGAAGGATGTCCTTGCCATGGAGGGAGTGCATCGAAGGTTTACCAGACTGATTCCTGGGATGGCAGGACTGATGTATGAGGAGAGATTGGGTCGACTAGGCCTATATTCACTCGAAGAATGAGAGGTGATCTCATCGAAACATATAAAATTCTAACAGGACTAGACACACTAGATGCAGGGAGGATGTTCCCGATGGATGGGGAGTCCAGAATCAGGGGTCACAGTCTCAGGATACGGGGTAGGCCATTTAGAACCGAGATGAGGAGAAATTTCTTCACTCAGAGGGTGGTGAACCTGTGGAATTCTCTACCACAGAAGGCAGTGGAGGACGAGTCATTAGATGTATTCAAGAAGGAGATGGATATATTTCTTAATGCTAAAGGGATCAAGGGATATCGGGAAAAAGTGGGAACAGGGTACTGAGTTCGACGATTAGCCATGATCATTTTGAATGGAGAAGCAGGCCCGAAGGGCTGAATGGCCTACTCTTGCTCCTATTTTCTATGTTTCTATGTTAACTTGTCTATTTTTTTGTTCTCAGTATTTAGGTGATACTGGCAAAGTTGCATTTATTGCCCATCCCTTGTTGTCCTGAGAAGGTAATGCTGGATCAGCTGCATTCCTTTTCCACAATGATGTTCGGTGGGGAATTCCACAATTCTGACCCAGTGATGATGAAGGAACTATGATATATGTTTAAATTAGTATTGTGTGTGACTTGGAAGGGAATTTGGAGTTGATGGTGTTCCCATTACATTGCTGCTCTTGTCCTTTTCCGTGGTAGAAGTCACAAGAGAGGGAAGTGCTGATGAAATAACCTTGGTGAGTTGGTGCAGTGCATCCTGTCGATAGCATATACAGCAGTCACGGAGCGCCAGTGGTGGATATGGAGTCCCCTGTCAGGGGCATCGATCAAGTGAACTGATCTGTCCTGGATGGTGTTGAGCTTCTTGAGTGTTATTGTGTCTGCACTCATTCAGGCAAGTGTTGAATATTCCATTACAGTCCTGTCTTAAACCTGAGAAATATTGGAGAGGCTTTGAGGGGTTAGCCTGTGAGCCACTCATCACAGAGTACCCAGCCTCTGGTCTGCTCTTGTAGCCACAGTGTTGATTCTGGTCAAAGGTGATCCCCAAGATGTCGATGGTGGGGTCTCGGTTATCGTGGTGCCATTGAAGGTCAAAGGGAGATGACTGGGCTTTCTCTTGCTTGCGATGGTCATTACCTGGCACTTATATGTGGTGAATGTTAGCTGGCTGGGTTCATAGAATCATAGAATGGTTACAGCACAGAAGGAGGCCATTCGGTCCATCAAGCCCTTGCCGGCTCTTTGTAAGAGCAATCCAGTTAGTCCCCACGCTCTTTCCCCATAGCCCTGCAAATTTTTTCCCTTCAAGTATTTATCCAATTCCTTTTTGAAAGCCACGATTGAATCTGCTTCCACCATCCTTTCAGGCAGCGCATTCCAGATCATAATTACTCGCTGCGTAAACAAGTTTTTCCTCATGTCACTTTGGTTCTTTTGCCAATCACCTTAAATCTGTGTCCTCTGGTTCTCAACCCTTCCACCAATGGGAACAGTTTCTCTTTATTTGCTAACCTACAATTCATGATTTTGAAAACTTCTATCAAATCTCCTGTCAACTTTCTCTGCTCTAAGGAGAACAACCCCAGCTTCTCCAGTCTATCCACGTAACTGAGGTCCCTCATCCCTGGAACCATTCTGGTAGATTTATGGTTAGATTTATCTGTGAGGAGCTGGATAGGGTGGTAATGGGCAGGGTTAGATTTAGCTGGGAGGAGATTGATAGAGTGGTAATGGGCTGGATTAGATTTATCCTGTTTTTTGTGGATAGGACATACCTGGGCAGTCTTCCGCATTGTCGGGTAGATGCCAGTGTCATTGCTTGGAGCAGCTTGGTTCGGGAAGTGACAGCTCTGGTGCACGGGTCTTCAGCTGTACAGCTGGGGTGTTGTCAGGGGCTTTAGCCTTTGCTGTGTCCAGTGCACTCAGCTGCTTCTTAATGCCACACAGAATCAACCAAATTTGCTACAAAATAGTATCTGTGAGATGGGAACCTCAGGAATCATCCAGTTGGCACTTTTGGCTGAAGACACTTCCAAACGCTAAAGCCTTGAATCACCACCATTCTCAAGTGAATGGACTAGAGTTATAGAGCTTTGCTCTGACCTGTTGGTTGTGTGATCACTTAGCTCTGTCCATAGCTGCTGCTGTTGGGTTTTAGCGCAGGTAGCCCTGTGTAGTCACTTCACTAGGTTCGTACCTCATTTTAAGGTTTGCCTGGTGCTGCATCTGGCACACCTTTCTATGCTCTTCATTGAATCAGGGTTGGTCTCTTGGCTTTATGATGATCAATGAGTGAGAGATGTGCTGCATCCTGAGCTTACAGATTGTGGTGATAAAAAATCCTGCTGCTGCTGATGGCCCACAGTGCCTCATGGGTGCCCAGCTTGGGCTGCTAGATCTGTCCTTAGTCTTAGACTCAGCACGGTGGTAGTACCACACTACATGATGGAGAATGTAAAATCAGTGAGTATGCCTGGAAATTCTGAAGAGTGTCAGTTGGGCCAGATAGTTTCTGTAGTTGGTGGTAAAAGGAAAAACAAACTACTGTGTAAGAATATTACTGGTGTCAGAGTTTAGCACAGCAACCACAAATTATTTATTCAGTTTATTAACGAGGAGCTAGCAAAACTTAACAACTCCTGTAAAAATACGTGTTTGCTTGTTCTTTTACTATAAATTTGTTTGAAAGTTAAAACCTAAGTCAAAATCTAATGTATTGTTATTCTATCATCTTCTGCAGAGAAGGAGCTAAAATAAATTGAAGGGGTTTCTCTGCTCCTTTCCTGAACATGCTACGAATTTGCCTTGATATCTGGACACGTGCAAAACATTGCCTGGGACGCAAGGAGTGAGAATCTACAAGAGGATCTGAAATGCAGAAGCCAAAAATATCGAGAATAAAAAAGCCAAAAGAATCCCATAAATGAACCCTCTTAATTTATTCTTCACAAAACTTTTCTTTACCTTTAGGAAACAGGCCATAGCTCAAAGATGAGACAACATGGGGCTTTGCTGTCTGACTTGCTCCTTACTCAATGCGACTGATGACTCCCATGACTGGGTCAGGCACCAGCTCCTATAACAAGTAATGGCAGCAAAAACAAACAAAGAGAGACTTACTGATACAAGGGGCAACTGGGGATCGGCTCTGCTGATAACCCTTAGCACATCGATTGCACGTAATGCCAGTCACACCATCCTTGCATGGGCATTGTCCTGTCGTCTGATTGCAGGTTTTACCAGCTGCACCAACAGGGTGACAGTCACAAGCTGTGGAAGGGAAGAAATGGGCACAAATCAGTCAAAGTGGCAGATAAATGCAACCATTCAGGAAGTCACAGACTGTGCCTTCACAAAGAAATGATCCAGAGACCAAGATTAGAACAATTCATCAGAATCTTTCTCTATCTGCGCCGAATTGTTCATGACTGAACCTGTAAACAGCCAATAGCAACACAGATATAGATGGTTAAAGATGTTGCTTTGCTTTCCATTGTTTGCTGTGCTTATCAAAGAGAGGGATGTGTCTGCTGGGAAATAGGACATTCATTACCCAGGGCAGGTACAGCACAGGTTAGATACAGAGTAAAGCTCCCTCTACACTGCCCCATCAAACACTCCCAGGGCAGGATAGCACGGGGGGTTAGATACATAGGAACATAGGAATATAGGAGCAGGAGTAGGCCATTCAGCCCCTTGAGCCCGCTCCGCCATTTGATAAGATAATGGCTGAGAGGAGCCGAGCCGAGCGGAGGGAGCGTCCAATAAAAGGCGGGATTTCAGAGCGCTGAGAACAGCTGAGAGGAGCCGAGCCGAGCGGAGCTGCGACCGAGTTCGAAGTGACGTCAGGAATCAGATCGGGACGCGACACAGGGGAGGCACCTGATTGGTGAGTAGGTTCAGGTGAGTATTTCTACTTATCGACAGGAACCAAAGTAAAAATAAAGGGAAGGTCTGCAGGTCTTATAGGAAGTAACGTTTATTTTTTAGTGAATCAAGGTCCCTAGTGTAGTTAACATTCTCTAAATTGAGAACAATTTAAAGGAGTAAACTCCTTAAAGGGAGTGGTAAGTAGTTTTTCTTTCCTTTTTTTTTCTCTTGACATTGTAGTTGTTCTTAAGCTAATTTAAGGGTTAAGTCATGGCAGGAGATCCCAGAGCCGTGTCATGTTCCTCTTGTGAGATGTGGGAATTCAGGGCTCCTTCCTGTATCCCTGATTCCTTCACCTGCGGGAAGTGTGTCCAGCTGCAGCTATTGTTTGACCGCTTGACGGCTCTGGAGCTGCGGATGGACTCACTTTGGAGCATCCGCGATGCTGAGAAAGTCGTGGATAGCACGTTCAGTGAGTTGGTCACACCGCAGATAAAAATTACTGAGGGAGATAGTGAATGGGTGACCAACAGACAGAGGAAGAGTAGGAAGGCAGTGCAGGGGTCCCCTGCGGTCATCTCCCTCCAAAACAGGTAAACCGTTTTGGATACTGTTGGGGGAGATGGCTCACCAGGGGAAGGTGGCAGTGGCCAGGTTCATGGCACCGTGGCTGGCTCTGCTGCACAGGAGGGCAGGAAAAAGAGTGGCAGAGCTATAGTGATAGGGGACTCGATTGTAAGGGGAATAGACAGGCGTTTCTGCGGACGCAACCGAGACTCCAGGATGGTATGTTGCCTCCCTGGTGCAAGGGTCAAGGATGTCTCGGAGCGGCTGCAGGACATTCTGGAGGGGGAGGGTGAACAGCCAGTTGTCGTGGTGCATATAGGCACCAACGATATAGGTAAAAAACGGGATGAGGTCCTACAAGCTGAATTTAGGGAGTTAGGAGTTAAACTAAAGAGCAGGACCTCAAAGGTAGTAATCTCAGGATTGCGACCAGTGCCACGGGTTAGTCAGAGTAGGAATGACAGGATAGCTAAGATGAATACGTGGCTTGAGAGATGGTGCAAGAGGGAGGGATTCAAATTCCTGGGCCATTGGAACCGGTTCTGGGGGAGGTGGGACCAGTACAAATTGGACGGTCTGCATCTGGGCAGGACTGGAACCAATGTCCTAGGGGGAGTGTTTGCCAGTGCTGTTGGGGAGGGTTTAAACTAATGTGGCAGGGGGATGGGAACCGATGCAGGAAGTCAGTGGGAAATAAAGTGGTGACAGAAACAAAAGGCAGTAAGGGAGAGTGTACAGAACATGACCGGACAGATGGTCTGAGAAAGCAGGGCAAAGACCAAGGGAAGTCTAGATTAAACTGCATTTATTTCAATGCAAGAAGTCTGATGGGCAAGGCAGATGAACTCAGGGCATGGATGGGTACATGGGACTGGGATGTTATAGCTATTACTGTAACATGGCTAAGGGAGGGGCAGGACTGGCAGCTCAATGTTCCAGGGTACAGATGCTATAGGAAAGATAGAGCAGGAGGTCAGTGAGGAGGGGGAGTTGCGTTCTTGATTAGGGAGAACATCACGGCAGTAGTGAGAGGGGATATATCCGAGGGTTCGCCCACTGAGTCTATATGGGTAGAACTGAAAAATAAGAAGGGAGAGATCACTTTGATAGGATTGTACTACAGACCCCCAAATAGTCAACGGGAAATTGAGGAGCAAATATGTAAGGAGATTACAGACAGCTGCAAGAAAAATAGGGTGGTAATAGTTGGGGACTTTAACTTTCCCAACATTGACTGGGACAGCCATAGCATTAGGGGCTTGGATGGAGAGAAATTTGTTGAGTGTATTCAGGACGAATTTCTCATTCAGTATGTGGATGGCCCGACTAGAGAGGGGGCAAAACTTGACCTCCTCTTGGGAAATAAGGAAGGGCAGGTGACAGAAGTGTTAGTGAGGGATCACTTTGGGACCAGTGATCATAATTCCATTAGTTTTAAGATAGCTATGGAGAAGGATAGGTCTGGCCCAAAAGTTAAAATTCGAAATTGGGGAAAGGCCAATTTTGATGGTATTAGACAGGAACTTTCAGAAGTTGATTGGGAGAGTCTGTTGGCAGGCAAAGGGACGTCTGGTAAGTGGGAGGCTTTCAAAAGTGTGTTAACCAGGGTTCAGGGTAAGCACATTCCTTATAAAGTGAAGGGCAAGGCTGGTAGAAGTAGGGAACCTTGGATGACTCGGGAGATTGATGCCCTAGTCAAAAGGAAGAAGGTGGCATATGACATGCATAGGCAGCTGGGATCAAGTGGATCCCTTGAAGAGTATAGAGGTTGCCGGAGTAGAGTTAAGAGAGAAATCAGGAGGGCAAAAAGGGGATATGAGATTGCTTTGGCAGATCAGGCAAAGGTGAATCCAAAGAGCTTCTACAAATACATAAAGGGCAAAAGGGTAACTAGGGAGAGAGTAGGGCCTCTTAAGGATCAACAAGGTCATCTATGTGCGGAACCACAAGAGATGGGTGAGATCCTGAATGAATATTTCACATCGGTATTTACGGTTGAGAAAGGCATGGATGTTAGGGAACTTGGGGAAATAAATAGTGATGTCTTGAGGAGTGTACATATTACAGAGAGGGAGGTGCTGGAAGTCTTAACGCGCATCAAGGTAGATAAATCTCCGGGACCTGATGAAATGTATCCCAGGACGTTATGGGAGGTTAGGGAGGAAATTGCGGGTCCCCTAGCAGAGATATTTGAATCATCCACCGCTACAGGTGAGGTGCCTGAAGATTGGAGGGTAGCAAATGTTGTGCCTTTGTTTAAGAAGGGCGGCAGGGAAAAGCCTGGGAACTACAGACCAGTGAGCCTGACATCTGTAGTGGGTAAGTTGTTAGAGGGTATTCTGAGAGACAGGATCTACGGGCATTTGGAGAGGCAGGGACTAATTAGGAACAGTCAGCATGGTTTTGTGAGAGGAAAATCATGTCTCACGAATTTGATTGAGTTTTTTGAAGGGGTAACCAAGAAGATAGATGAGGGCTGTGCAGTAGACGTGGTCTACATGGACTTGAGCAAAGCATTTGACAAGGTACCGCAAGGTAGGTTGTTACATAAGGTTAAATCTCATGGGATCCAAGGTGAGGTCGCCAATTGGATACAAAATTGGCTTGACGACAGAAGACAGAGGGTGGTTGTAGAGGGTTGTTTTTCAAACTGGATGCCTGTGTCCAGCGGTGTGCCTCAGGGATCGGTGCTGGGTCCGCTGTTATTTGTTATTTATATTAATGATTTGGATAAGAATTTAGGAGGCATGGTTAGTAAGTTTGCAGATGACACCAAGATTGGTGGCATTGTGGACAGTGAAGAAGGTTATCCAGGATTGCAACGGGATCTTGATAAATTGGGCCAGTGGGCCGATGAATGGCAGATGGAGTTTAATTTAGATAAATGTGAGGTGATGCATTTTGGTAGATCGAATCGGGCCAGGACCTACTCCGTTAATGGTAGGGCGTTGGGGAGAGTTATAGAACAAAGAGATCTGGGAGTACAGATTCATAGCTCCTTGAAAGTGGAGTCACAGGTGGATAGGGTGGTGAAGAAGGCATTCAGCATGCTTGGTTTCATTGGTCAGAACATTGAATGCAGGAGTTGGGATGTCTTGTTGAAGTTGTACAAGACATTAGTTAGGCCACACTTGGAATACTGTGTACAGTTCTGGTCACCCTATTATAGAAAGGATATTATTAAACTAGAAAGAGTGCAGAAAAGATTTACTAGGATGCTACCGGGACTTGATGGTTTGACTTACAGGGAGAGGCTAGACAGACTGGGACTTTTTTCCCTGGAGAGTAGGAGGTTCAGGGGTGATCTTATAGAAGTCTATAAAATAATGAGGGGCATAGATAAGGTCGATAGTCAAAATCTTTTCCCAAATGTAGGGGAGTCTATAACGAGGGGGCACAGATTTAAGGTGAGAGGGGAGAGATACAAAAGGGTCCAGAGGGGCAATTTTTTCACTCAAAGGGTGGTGAGTGTCTGGAACGAGCTGCCAGAGGCAGTAGTAGAGGCGGGAACAATTTTGTCTTTTAAAAAGCATTTGGACAGTTACATGGGTAAGATGGGTATAGAGGGATATGGGCCAAGTGCAGGCAATTGGGACTAGCTTAGTGGTATAAACTGGGCGACATGGACATGTTGGGCCAAAGGGCCTGTTTCCATGTTGTAACTTCTATGATTCTATGATTCTATGATCACTCTCTACCCCTGGTTTTGCACTCTGTCCTTTGTCTGTGATCACTCTCTCTCCCTGGTTTTACACTCTGTCCTTTGTCTGTGATCACTCTCTCTCCCTGGTTTTACACTCTGTCCTTTGTCTGTGATCACTTTCTCCCTGGTTTTACACTCTGTCCTTTGTCTGTGATCACTTTCTCCCTGGTTTTACACTCCGTCCTTTGTCTGTGATCACTCTCTCCCTGGTTTTACACTCTGACCCTTTTCTGTGATCACTCTCTCTCCCTGGTTTTACACTCTCCTTTATCTGTGATCACTCTCTCCCTGGTTTTACACTCTGTCCTTTGTCTGTGATCACTCTTTCTCCCTGGTTTTACACTCTGTCCTTTGTCTGTGATCACTCCATCCCCCTGGTTTTACACTCTGTCCTTTGTCTGTGATCACTCTCTCTCCCTGGTTTTACACTCTCCTTTATCTGTGATCACTCTTTCTCCCTGGTTTACTCTGTATCTCACCCATGAGTGATGTCAGAGTGAGGTGAGAATCAGCGCAGAAAGGAAGGTGAGGCAGAACCCGGGGAATATAGGAACAGGAGTAGGCCATTCAGCCCCTCGTGCCTGCTCCGTCATTTGATAAGATCATGTCTGATCTGTGATCTAACTCCATAAACCTGCCTTTGGCCCATATCCCTTAATACCTTGGTTGCCAAAAAGCTATCTATCTCAGATTTAAATTGAGCAATTGAGCTAGTATCAATTGCCGTTTGCGGAAGAGAGTTCCAAACTTCTACCACCCTTTGTGTGTAGAAATGTTTTCTAATCTCGCTCCTGAAAGGTCTGGCTCTAATTTTTAGAATGTGCCCCCTACTCCTGGAATCACCAACCAGCGGAAATAGTTTCTCTCTATCCACCCTATCTGTTCCCCCTAATATCTTATAAAATTCGATCAGATCACCCCTTAACCTTCTAAACTCTGGAGAATACAACCCCAATTTGTGTAATTTCTCCTCGTAACTTAACCCTTGAAGTCCGGGTATCATTCTAGTAAACCTACGCTGCACTCCCTCCAAGGCCAATATGTCCTTCTGAAGGTGTGGTGCCCAGAACTGCTCACAGTACTCCAGGTGCGGTCTAACCAGGGTTTTGTATAGCTGCAGCATAACTTCTGCCCCCTTGTACTCCAGTCCTCTAGATATAAAGGCCAGCATTCCATTAGCCCTGTTGATTATTTTCTGCACCTGTTCATGACACTTCAATGATCTATGTACTATGTCCCTTTGGACATCCACTGTTTTTAACTTTTTACCATTTAGAAAGTACCCTGTTCTATCCTTTTTTGGTCCAAAGTGGATGAACTCACATTTGTCTACATTGAATTCCATTTGCCACAGTTTTGCCCATTCACCTAATCTATCAATATCCCTTTGTAATTTTATGTTTTAATCTACACTGCTTACAATGCCACCAATCTTTGTGTCATCCGCAAACTTAGATATGAGACTTTCTATGTCTTCATCTAAGTCGTTAATAAATATTGTGAATAATTGAGGCCCCAAGACAGATCCCTGTTGGACTCCACTAGTCACATCCTGCCAATGTGAGTACCTACCCATTATCCCCACTCTCTGTCGCCTTTCGCTCAGCCAACTTCCTAACCAAGTCCGTACTTTTCCCTCGATTCCATGGGCTTCTATCTTAGCTAACAGTCTCTTTTGTGGGACTTTATCAAATACCTTCTGGAAGTCCATATAAATAACATCCATTGACATTCCCCTGTCCACTACTTTAGTCACCTCTTCAAAAAATTCAATCAGGTTTGTCAGGCACGACCTACCTTTCACAAATCCATGCTGGCTCTCTCTGATTAACTGAAAATTCTCGAGGTGTTCAGTCACCCTCTCCTTAATTATAGACTCCAGCATTTTCCCCACAACAGATGTTAGGCTAACTGGTCTATAATTCCCTGGTTTCCCTCTCTCTCCTTTCTTAAAAAGCGGAGTGACATGTGCAATTTTCCAATCTAGAGGGACAGTTCCTGAATCTAGAGAACTTTGAAAGATTATAGTTCGGGCATCTGCAATGTGCTCACCTACTTCCTTTAAAACCCTGGGATGGAAACCATCTGGTCCTGGGGATTTGTCACTCTTTAGTGCTATTATTTTCTTCATTACTGTTGTTTTACTTATGTTAATTTTATCGAGTCCCTGACCCCGATTCAATATTAGTTTTCTTGGGATTTCCGGCATGCTATCCTCTTTTTCTACTGTAAATACTGACGCAAAGTAATTGTTCAACATGTCCGCCATTTCCCCATTGTCAATGACAATATCCCCACTTTCAGTTTTTAAGGGGCCAACACTGCTCCTGACCACCCTCTTTTTCCTAATATAACTCTAAAAGTTCTTCGTATTGGTTTTGATATCCCTTGCAAGTTTTTTTTCGTACTCCCTTTTTGTAGCTCTTCGTATCTGTTTTGTGACCCTTTGTTGATCTTTGTATCTTTCCCATTCGTCAGGATCTGTGCCATTTTTTGCCTTTTTGTATGCCCTTTCCTTATGTCTTATACTGTCCCTTACCTCTTTAGTTCTCCATGGCTGTTTTTCTTGGCAAGTAGAGTTCTTGCCCCTCAGGGGTATAAACCAATTCTGCATCACGTTAAATGTTTCTTTAAACATTTCCCACTGATCATCAGTCGTTTTACCCATTAACAGATTTGCCCAGTTTACTGTGGACAGTCTCTGTCTCATCCCATTGAAGTCGGCCTTGCCCAAGTCTAGAATCTTAGCAGCTGATTCACTTTTTTCCCTTTCAAACACTACCTTGAACTCGATCATGTTATGATCGCTATTGGATAGATGTTCATGCAAAGTTAAGCTGTTAACTAAATCTGGTTCATTACTCATTGCTAAATCTACTATGGCTTGCCCCCTTGTTGCCTCTAGGACATACTGCTGTAGAAAACTATCCCGGGCACACTCAAGAAATTCACTACCTTTCTGACAGTTGCTAGTCTGCTTTTCCCAATCTATGTGAAGGTTAAAGTCCTCCATTAAGATCACTATGCCTTTCTCACACGCTTGTCTAATCTCTGCATTTATACAATCTAGCACTTCAGAGCTGCTGCCAGGGGTCCTATACACAACTCCCACTATAGTCTTAGATCCTTTCCTATTTCTCAATTCAACCCATAAGGTCTCTGTTGGCTGCTTACCTCTCGTTATATCCTGCTTTATCATTGAAGTGATTTCATCTCTAATCATTAAGGCGACTCCTCCCCCTCTTCCATTTTCCCTATCTCTCCTGTAGACCTTATAACCTGGTATATTTAGTTCCCAATCCTGACCATCCTGCAGCCATGTCTCAGTAATAGCTATCGTGTCATACCCTCCAATTTGAATTTGTGCCTGTAGTTCATTTAATTTATTCCTTATAGTCTGTGCATTTGTATATAGAACTCTTAGTTGGGCCACACACCCTAGCCTGACCTTCAGCTTTGATGCTGGGTTAATCGCCTTACGCCTTCTAGTTTTCACTTTATCTGTAGTGCCTAAAGTACACTTTCTTTCTGCTGCTCTACGCTTTTCCCTTTCACTTGTTCTTGAACAACTGTTCGTATTGTAAATTTCCCGTGGGTCCTCCCCTCTCTTGCTGCTTTCAACTTTACTCCCTTCTGACTCCCCACTCAGGTTCCCATCCCCCTGCCACTCTAGCTTAAACCCTCCCCAACACCAGAAGCAAACCGCCCTGCAAGGATATTAGTCCCGGATCTGTTGAGGTGCAACCCGTCCGGCTTGTACAGCCCCCACCTTACCCAGAATCGGTCCCAATTCCTCAGGAATCAAAATCCCTCCCTCCTCCACCAACCCTTCAGCCACGCATTCACGATACAGAGAAAAGCTCCCTCTACACTGTCCCATCAATCACTCCCAGGGCAGGTACAGCACGGGTTAGATACAGAGTAAAGGTCCCTCTACACTGTCCCATCAATCACTCCCAGGGCAGGTACAGCACGGGTTCGATACAGAGTAAAGCTCCCTCTACACTGTCCCATCAAACACTCCCAGGGCAGCTACAGCACGGGTTAGATACAGAGTAAAGCTCCCTCTACACTGACCCATCATACACTCCCAGGGCAGGTACAGGGTTAGATACAGAGTAAAGCTCCTTCTACACTGTCCCATCAATCACTCCCAGGGCAGGTACAGCATGGGTTAGATACAGAGTAAAGCTCCTTCTACACTGTCCCATCAAACACTCCCAGGACAGGGACAGGGTTAGATACAGAGTAAAGCTCCTTCTACACTGTCCCATCAAACACTCCCAGGGCAGGTACAGCATGGGTTAGACACAGAGTAAAGCTCCTTCTACACTGTCCCATCAATCACTCCCAGGGCAGGTACAGCATGGGTTAGATACAGAGTAAAGCTCCTTCTACACTGTCCCATCAAACACTCCCAGGGCAGGTACAGCACGGGTTAGATAAAGAGTAAAGCTCCCTCGACACTGTCCCATCATACACTCCCAGGGCAGGTACAGCATGGGTTAGATACAGAGTAAAGCTCCTTCTACACTGTCCCATCAAACACTCCCAGGGCAGGTACAGCATGGGTTAGATACAGAGTAAAGCTCCTTCTACACTGTCCCATCAATCACTCCCAGGGCAGGTACAGCATGGGTTAGATACAGAGTAAAGCTCCTTCTGCACTGTCCCATCAATCACTCCCAGGGCAGGTACAGCATGGGTTAGATACAGAGTAAAGCTCCCTCTACACTGTCCCATCATACACTCCCAGGGCAGGTACAGCATGGGTTAGATACAGAGTAAAGCTCCTTCTACACTGTCCCATCAAACACTCCCAGGGCAGGTACAGCATGGGTTAGATACAGAGTAAAGCTCCTTCTACACTGTCCCATCAATCACTCCCAGGGCAGGTACAGCATGGGTTAGATACAGAGTAAAGCTCCTTCTACACTGTCCCATCAAACACTCCCAGGGCAGGTACAGCATGGGTTAGATACAGAGTAAAGCTCCTTCTACACTGTCCCATCAATCACTCCCAGGGCAGGTACAGCATGGGTTAGATACAGAGTAAAGCTCCTTCTACACTGTCCCATCAATCACTCCCAGGGCAGGTACAGCATGGGTTAGATACAGAGTAAAGCTCCTTCTACACTGTCCCATCAAACACTCCCAGGACAGGTACAGGGTTGGATACAGAGTAAAGCTCCTTCTACACTGTCCCATCAAACACTCCCAGGGCAGGTACAGGGTTAGATACAGAGTAAAGCTCCTTCTACACTGTCCCATCAATCACTCCCAGGGCAGGTACAGCATGGGTTAGATACAGAGTAAAGCTCCTTCTACACTGTCCCATCAAACACTCCCAGGGCAGGTACAGCACGGGTTAGATACAGAGTAAAGCTCCTTCTACACTGTCCCATCATACACTCCCAGGGCAGGTACAGCATGGGTTAGATACAGAGTAAAGCTCCTTCTACACTGTCCCATCAAACACTCCCAGGGCAGGTACAGCATGGGTTAGATACAGAGTAAAGCTCCTTCTACACTGTCCCATCAATCACTCCCAGGGCAGGTACAGCATGGGTTAGATACAGAGTAAAGCTCCTTCTACACTGTCCCATCAAACACTCCCAGGACAGGTACCGGGTTAGATACAGAGTAAAGCTCCTTCTACACTGTCCCATCAAACACTCCCAGGGCAGGTACAGCATGGGTTAGATACAGAGTAAAGCTCCCTCTACACTGTCCCATCATACACTCCCAGGGCAGGTACAGCATGGGTTAGATACAGAGTAAAGCTCCCTCTACACTGTCCCATCAAACACTCCCAGGGCGGGTACAGCATGGGTTAGATACAGAGTAAAGCTCCTTCTACACTGTCCCATCAAACACTCCCAGGGCAGGTACAGCATGGGTTAGATACAGAGTAAAGCTCCTTCTACACTGTCCCATCAATCACTCCCAGGGCAGGTACAGCATGGGTTAGATACAGAGTAAAGCTCCTTCTACACTGTCCCATCAAACACTCCCAGGACAGGTACAGGGTTAGATACAGAGTAAAGCTCCTTCTACACTGTCCCATCAAACACTCCCAGGGCAGGTACAGCATGGGTTAGATACAGAGTAAAGCTCCTTCTACACTGTCCCATCAATCACTCCCAGGGCAGGTACAGCATGGGTTAGATACAGAGTAAAGCTCCTTCTACACTGTCCCATCAATCACTCCCAGGGCAGGTACAGCATGGGTTAGATACAGAGTAAAGCTCCTTCTACACTGTCCCATCAAACACTCCCAGGACAGGTACAGGGTTGGATACAGAGTAAAGCTCCTTCTACACTGTCCCATCAATCACTCCCAGGGCAGGTACAGCATGGGTTAGATACAGAGTAAAGCTCCCTCTACACTGTCCCATCAAACACTCCCAGGGCAGGTACAGCATGGGTTAGATACAGAGTAAAGCTCCCTCTATACTGTCCCATCAAACACTCCCAGGGCAGGTACAGCACGGGTTAGATACAGAGTAAAGCTCCCTCTACACTGTCCCATCAAACACTCCCAGGGCAGGTACAGGGTTAGATACAGAGTAAAGCTCCTTCTACACTGTTCCATCAAACACTCCCAGGACAGGTACAGGGTTAGATACAGATTAAAGCTCCCTCTACACTGTCCCATCAAACACCCCCAGGACAGGTACAGGGTTAGATGCAGAGTAAAGCTCCTTCTACACTGTCCCATCAAACACTCCCAGGGCAGGTACAGCACGGGTTAGATACAGAGTAAAGCTCCCTCTACACTGTCCCATCAAACACTCCCAGGGCAGGTACAGGGTTAGATACAGAGTAAAGCTCCCTCTACACTGTCCCATCAAACACTCCCAGGGCAGGTGAGCACCACATTGACAATAAAATGCATCAGAGCATTTTCACCATCTTTCTGACCTGAGCACGGACAAGTACCAGGTTCTATTGAACAATGTTTCCAGCAGTTCGAGGTCTGAGTTCAGCAGCAGCTGTTTGCCTCTGTAACCCAATCATTGTAAGCACTAAGCCCTGGATATAATAGCAGATGTTTCAGGAGAAACATCATTACCTGGAGAGTGGTGAGAATGTGGAACGTGCTACCATATGGAGTGGTTTGGGGAATATCATAAATGCATTTAAGGGGAAGCTAGATAAGTATATGAGGGAGAAAGACATCGAAGGATATGGTGATAGGCTGGGTGGGAGGAGGCTCATGTGGAATATAAACATCGGCATAGACCAGTTGGGCTGAATGGCCTGTTTCTGTGCTGTACATTCTCTGTAATTCTCATATCCAGCCTCTGGGTAATGCCTTCAAGCAGCTGTCAATCCAAGACTCCATTTCCTCATGAACTATATGATAGACATCTGCCTTGAGCTTGATGGAATGACCCACACTGCATGCCAGCCGCACTCATTCTCCAGATCTCTAAGTCCAGTGCAGTGGATCAAACTTACTCATCAGCAGATGCTTAAATCAGATTCCGATATGAGATGCTTTGGCAGCGAGTCCCTGTCATGAGGCTTGTTCCCTCTCCAAGGTTCTGAATGATGGTCAGTGTAGGCTGACCCCTCCTTCCCCGCAAAAGCTTCTCTTTTTTTTACAAACACACCTCACAGCTTGGTCCTGGATCTCATACAGGGCTGGAACAAGTCCATCTGTTGCCTGCATACGAGTTCCACACCATGGAGAACTATTTGATTCTCCTTACGTGCCACAAACTTAACCTTCATTGGAATTTTGCTGCCAAGACCATCAAATTTTTTAAAATTTTAATTTGTTCACAGGATGTGGGCGTCGCTGGCAAGGCCGGCATTTATTGCCCATCCCTAAGAGGGTAATTAAGAATCAACCACATTGCTGTGGGTCTGGAGTCACATATCGGCCAGACCGGGTAAGGACGGCAGGCTTCCTTCCCTAAGGGACATTAGTGAACCAGGTGGGTTTTTACGACAATCCGGTAGTTTCATGGCCATCATTACTGATACTAGTATTTTAATTCCAGATTTTTATTTAATTAATTGAATTTAAATTCGCCAGCCGCCGTGGCGGGATTTGAACTCGTGACTCTGGATTTTAGTCCAGGCCTCTGGATTACTAGCCCAGTAACATAACCACTACGCTACCGTACCCTAAGAGCAACTTCAGTCTTTCTCAGCACGATCCTGATGGACTAGACTCAGACTGGTTACTGTAGGTTGTTACCCACAGACATTGATATGAATTAACAACTGGATCAAGTAAGTGAGTTAACATCAGAAATGGGATAGTGTTTATATATGCAGCTTACTGTCTGGTGATGGAGGCAAATTCACGATGCTCCTCCCACTTCCTTGTCTCCCTGATCCATGTCAACAGGGCAACTTTGATCTCGGTTCATACCAGTACCGCTCTGAACCAGCTGCTGGGAGGTTTGTGAGCACAACCCAAGATTTATGTACGTGTGTGTCTGGTCTGTGTGTGCATGGGTCTGTGTATGTACTGTATGTGTTTTGCATGCATGTTGTGTATGTGGTGTGCACTTGTACTGTGTCTATCTTGTCTGAGTGTGCATCTAATGTGTATCCATGTGGTGTGTCTGCATGTGTGTGTACATGAGCATGCTGCAAGTGCAGATTGCGTGTGTATGTGGTGTGTACATACTGCACATGTGCTTTGTGTGTGTTTCTTTCTTGCTCTGCCCCAGGGAGAAGTATCTAACAGCAACATTGCACCTCCCCCTAATGAAGCCTGTGAATGGCAGCAACTTAGTGGCATGTAGGATCAAACCATATGCCAACCTCTTTTCCATTTTATTATAAATTCTCTTTGAAAATGAAAACACCAGGATTTCCGTTTGCGCTTGCTCTCAGTGACCTTTTCTAGAAGGTATGTTTGAAACATTGGCAGACGATCTATCAGCATCAGCTGTACTGAGCCATGGTCAAAGTGCACATTGATGCTCACGATCGAGTCCCAGGATAAATGGCCACTTAGACGAGGTACTGGAAAGTTTGGCGGGGGGGGAGAAAAGAGCGGGGAGGAGTTTAGCACAAAAAGTGTAAATTGAGGAGAATAAAGTTTTAATTATTAGAGAGCAATGCGAAGGCTGAGTCTTTCCTGGATATGTTATAGCTGGAAAAATCATCAAATCCACAAATTTACGTCAGATTCCACAGGGAACATTAACTGAATGCAGAACCGTGCTGTTTCGCCAAAAAAGTGTTTTGTTTTAACCCAAGGGTTACGGAAGGAGGCTGGTATCCCCATCATCCATCATCTGTGACAGGTACACGGTAACCTAACAGATGTTTCACCATCGCCCTTGCCAGCCTCATCTGTTTCTGTAAAAGTCTGGCCAACCTTTTATCTTTCAAGATACATGCATTGCATCGATGAGCACATGACCCCTCTTCTGTATGGCTAACAACATGAGACTGGCTTTGAACAGGATTTCAAAGTCACCTGCAGACTGCTACAGAATGAGGGGGCTGGAGGAAACAGCAGGAATAGGCCAAGCAACTGGCAGCTGGCTCTGTAACACAGAACCATAGAGAGCTGGCAGGGACAGTTCACAACTCATTTTCCAGCTGAGCACACTATTATATGACTATCTGATCAGCTTAGCTCAACGTAAAGCCAACCAGATTGCCTTTGTTGAGCTTTTACAGGCATTAAGTACATTCATTTTCCGTTCTTTTTAAGCTTTCCCCTTTTGACATTGTAATATTGGTATATTATATACGTACAATGCACCCACCCACGCCCATTGTAATATTGGTATATTATATACGTACAATGCACCCACCCACGCCCATTGTAATATTGGTATATTATATACGTACAATGCACCCACCCACGCCCATTGTAATATTGGTATATTATATACATACAATGCACCCACCCACGCCCATTGTAATATCGGTATATTATATACATACAATGCACCCACCCACGCCCATTGTAATATCGGTATATTATATACGTACAATGCACCCACCCACGCCCATTGTAATATTGGTATATTATATACGTACAATGCACCCACCCACGCCCATTGTAATATTGGTATATTATATATGTACAATGCACCCACCCACGCCCATTGTAATATTGGTATATTATATACGTACAATGCACCCACCCACGCCCATTGTAATATTGGTATATTATATACGTACAATGCACCCACCCACGCCCATTGTAATATTGGTATATTATATACGTACAATGCACCCACCCACGCCCATTGTAATATCGGTATATTATATATGTACAATGCACCCACCCACGCCCATTGTAATATTGGTATATTATATACGTACAATGCACCCACCCACGCCCATTGTAATATTGGTATATTATATACGTACAATGCACCCACCCACGCCCATTGTAATATTGGTATATTATATATGTACAATGCACCCACCCACGCCCATTGTAATATTGGTATATTATATATGTACAATGCACCCACCCACGCCCATTGTAATATTGGTATATTATATACGTACAATGCACCCACCCACGCCCATTGTAATATTGGTATATTATATACGTACAATGCACCCACCCACGCCCATTGTAATATTGGTATATTATATACGTACAATGCACCCACCCACGCCCATTGTAATATTGGTATATTATATATGTACAATGCACCCACCCACGCCCATTGTAATATTGGTATATTATATACGTACAATGCACCCACCCACGCCCATTGTAATATCGGTATATTATATATGTACAATGCACCCACCCACGCCCATTGTAATATTGGTATATTATATATGTACAATGCACCCACCCACGCCCATTGTAATATTGGTATATTATATACGTACAATGCACCCACCCACGCCCATTGTAATATCGGTATATTAAAAACGTACGTTACGGGCTTTTAGGTCACTTGCCTACAGAATGTGTGGCTGTCAAGTCTACAGCTCTCCTTTGTGGCAACATAACGGAAGCTTTATGTTCATTACAGGAACCAATGGAGTGAGTGGTAACATCATTAGAATCTGCAGCAGATCCCCAGCTGAGAAAAAGCCAGGCACCAGTCAGTATTTCCACCTCCACAGAAGAACAGGCTGCAGCTCTGGTGATAATAGGGGAGAGGATAGACTGCAAACTGCGTACCCACTTCTAGACTCTGGCTCTCAGGGCTTTCAGCTGCCTTTAGACTCATCATTTTGCTGATTGGTGGGGCCACAGTTCCAAGGCCCAGATGAATGGCAATGGCTGGTGTTGACCTGCTCGATACTGTCCCCCAGTCCCATGACTCTTTTTAGAACAAGAGCAATCAACCAACTCCGCAATCTTGGTCCTCAAGTCACACCAGAAGAAGCACTACGGCAGGTTACAGAAAGGCACATGTAGGTGGACGGGAAAAGAATTGGATCAGGAAAGAGTAGGTAGGCTTGTGTTCACTTGGACTTCATTGTATTAAAAGAGAATGTGCACTGATGTTATTGATGGAGGTTACAGTCATACAGGAAAGGGGACATTTATTTGGTGCTGACTTATTTGCTGATGATTACTGGCATCGTCGTGTAGAGGCAGAGAGGGTTCACGTGTTGTGATGTGGCAGGATGGATAGTGGATTGAGGGAATGGCTATTTACTGGAAAGTGGGGAAGAAGACAAACACAGAAGAGAGGACATGAGTGATGAGATATGCTCTGATGTCCCTTGCAGCACTCACTGAGCACAGGTCACCATGATGCTCTTCCAATGGAGCCAGTACCTCCTTGCCAGCAACATTAACGTCTAACCCTTTTTGAATGGTGAAGTTGTGAGAGCACAGCAGGCTATAACTATTCATGACACCTGATCTGGAGCATACTGCAGAGCCCCTCCTGACCTGTATAGGCAGCATATATGTGCCTTGAAGAACCCCAATGGTCCTCTCAATGGCCACTCTTGTAGAGGTGTGTATTTTATTGTAGCACTCTTGTGCTGCTACTCAGATCAGTCTTAGTGGGCTCATCATCAATGGGAGAGAGGGTAGGCTTTGCCACCCAGAAGCCATCCAATAACCTGAAGATGTTAGCGAGGCTAAATTTCGCAGTGTGAAGACATCATGACAACTTCTAGCATGTCTGAGGTTGCATGTTCTCACATAAATCTGCACTGAGAGAGAGAGGAGACCCTTTCGGTTGAGGGGGTTGAGAGGATTTTCTATGGGAACTCTCAAAGGGTGCCATTGTTTGCACACAGGGCCTTCGGGAAGCCATGAAAATGTATGGCCCTATCTCGACAGTGAGCTAACGAACACCCATACTGCACCCTGGCTCAAGTTGCATAGATCACCCGTGGCTGCCTGAAGATCTTTGAAGGTGGTGGGACAAGCTGCTAAAACTGTTAATAAAGCATATGGGATCCTGGCCTTTATAAATGAAGGCACTGGCCCTGATATTTACAGGGAGGGAGTAGGGGGAGGGGAGACCCGGAAATCCTGGGAAGGCGGAGGTCCTGCCAAATTTAACAGCAGGATCTCGTTTTCATTTTTAAATTCTGTTTCCCGCCCAGTAGTGGGACAGATTGAGGGGCTAGCCGGCTGCCGGGTGGAAAAGTTGGCAGTAGAAGACCACAGGTGGGGATGGTCTGCAGCAACCGGGAAAGATCGTTGGGCAGAAGAGGGAGATCGGACCAGCAATCAGGAGGGAGGGAGGGAGAGATCGCGGAACAGAAGGATCAGGATCACGGGTTTGGGGGGGGAGTCGGCCGATTTGTGAGTTTGGAGGGGGGTGTCGGCAGAATGCTGCACTGAAGAGAGGCCGTGATCGGCACAAGGTTTGCTTGGGGGTCCGGGGGGGAAGCACTCCTGCTCTTCCTGGCCCACAAGCAGTACTGGAAAAGTACTGACCTGCTGGATCGGGCAGCTCTCGCCTCCCTTCAGCTGCTAGGTTTCCTGAGCCCTGGAAAATGCGGCCGGCCAACGTTAAATTGAAATCAAGCTCCCAACTGCACTGTGGGAGCCTGATTTAAATGTTATAATGAGATGTTGTGCCTCTCCAAGATAGGACACAGACACAGCTCACAACTCACCACCATAAAAATAGCAGCAGTGGGTGCATACACAGTGCGTTGGGGTCGCGTTTGCAATTTTTAATATTTAACCCTGCCCCACCCCGACCCTCTCCTGCCCATCGTGCTGGGGTTAATATCGACCCCATAGAGTACAAAAGCAAGGAAGTTATGCTAAACCTTTATAAAACACTGGTTAGGCCTCAGCTGTATTGTGTTCAATTCTGGGCACCAAACTTTTGGGAGGATGTGAAGGCCTTAGAGAGGGTGCAGAGGAGATTTACTAGGATGGTTTCAGGGATGAGGGACTTCAGTTATGTGGAGAGACTGGAGAAGCTGGGATTGTTCTCCTTAGAGCAGAGAAGGTTAAGGGGAGATTTAATCGAGGTGTTCAAAATTATGAACGGTTTTGAGAGAGTAAATAAGGAGAAACTGTTTCCAGTGGCAGGAGGGTCGGTAACCAGAGGACACAGATTTAAGATAATTGGCAAAGGAACCAGAGGGGAGATGAGGAGACATTTTTTTATGCAGAGAGTTGTTCTGATCTGGAATGCGCTGCCTGAAAGGGCGGTGGAAGCAGATTCAATAATAACTTTCAAACGGGAATTGGATAAATAGTTAAAAAGGAGAAATCTTCAGGGCAATGGGGAAAGAGCGGGGGGAGTGGGGGTAATTGGACAGATCTTTCAAAGGGCCGGCCTGGGCACAATGGCCCAAATGGCTTCTTTCTGTGCTGTATGATTCTGTAATGACTCTGTGCAATGGAAATTGAGATGTTCACCTTTGAGCCACAAAACGAACAGTAGAGCAGATTAACATGGCTACAGGACCTTGTGCTGTAGGTGACAGAGATGCTGCATTGCCTTTTTAGTAAAGGCAACCCTTCTAATGCAAAACTCCTCACACAGGTCCTCATGTGACCTGCGCTGCCTGTATATTCTATTTGGGGGAGGGGTAATACCTGGTGGGTTTCATTCACATTAAATGCTGCCTGACTCTCCTATTCTCCTCTTCCTCCATGATAATGGCAGACAAGGGTATTCCCATAGGGAATGGCCAGACGAACTCCTGAGAATCTATTGTGGACTCTATCCCATCCATTTAATGTCATACAGAAATGTTCTACAAAGTTTCTCCTGGTAAATAAGGTAAATGAAAATAAACTGCAAAGCTATGGTTTTCACCACTCTGCCCAACAGCCTGTCACTTTTCTCTCTTGGGCAGGCAAGTGCAAAAATGGAAAACCCAGTCTTGGATATGATGATTGCTAATGGGCAGGGGATCGTGATCTGCAATTTGTTTCCTGGCTATTAAGGGCTAAGATCTGGAACTTTAGTCCCAGTATCTTTTTTTCTGACTGGCCTCAGTATAATTTCACACAGTTACTAAAATGCAAAATATTGAAATAATCCTAAAGACAATACTTGGGCCTTGTTAAAAGCGAGCAGTGTATAACCCTCCACCTGTCCACGGAGACAATGTTCAGCTTTCTTTAATCAGTTGCAGTGTGAGGGTCCAAAGTCCTGTTACTGATGACAAGAATGACCTGCCAGCACTATGATTGGCTAATTGAACCAGGCAGCTGTCTAAAAAACATACATTCACAAAAATGCTTTGAATTCCTTCAGTTCTCACACTGCCCTGTTGTGCTAACTGAGTGCAGCTGATGTAACTGTTCAAGGTCTTGATGGGCTGCATGAGTTCGGGCTGTAACTAGTCATTGTAGTAACATCACTCCAAACAGGGACAGCTAGATTGCTCTAAGCATGCAGTGTGGGCAGATGGGTCGCTGGTTTCAGTGACCCTGTGCCTAACCCACAGCTGGATATCTGCATTTGCTGCAATTGACAGCTGTTACAAATTAAAGATGAATTATTACTGTATCAGTGAGAGCTTTGCTTCAGTCTCCTGGGAATACTTGGAGATCTTGGGCGAAAGGACAAGAGTGCTCTCGAGCGTAAATATTTTGTAATTATTTTAAGCTTCAGTTTTTAAAATTTAGATTAATACAATCAACAACAGATGACATCATGGAGCTGCCTGCCACGGGTCCACCTGCTGAAACAGACTTGTGAGACATTTTGGAAAGTGTTTATCCTCCGATCTCACTTGGCCTCCAACACACGTACAATATTTCTGTCTGGGTTTAGTTCCATCTGCTCTGAATTGTCTGACAGAAGGTCTACGTACTCAGCCCTGGGGGCAAGGCTCCATCTGTGGCATATACATAGTATCTGGGCACCCTATGCCAACAGCCAACCAGCTGAGATTAAAAACTAAACAACGTGTGGGGTGGGCGCTGGTTGGGGGGTGTTGAGGAGAATTGGATCTGTATCTTTTTTCCTGAGCTGTACATTTCTCATGCGCCAATGTACAATGCCACATATCATGCTCCAATGTACAATGCCACATATCATGCTCCAATGTACAATGCCACATATCATGCTCCAATGTACAATGCCACATATCATGCCCCTATTAAAATGTATTGAACTAAATGATAGGAACAATACTTGGGGATTTTAGGAGTAGGGGGCACAGTCTAAAAATTAGAGCCAGACCTTTCAGGAGCGAGATTAGAAAACATTTCTACACACAAAGGGTGGTAGAAGTTTGGAACTCTCTTCCACAAACGGCAATTGATACTAGCTCAATTGCTAAATTTAAATCTGAGATAGATAGCTTTTTGGCAACCAAAGGTATTAAGGGATATGGGCCAAAGGCGGGTATATGGAGTTAGATCACAGATCAGCCATGACCTTATCAAATGGCGGAGCAGGCACGAGGGGCTGAATGGCCTACTCCTGTTCCTATGTTCCGATGTACAAATATTCTCTCAACCCAGACTTCTAATTAGCTTGCGCAATTAGATCTCAATCTAAGAACCAACAAGATGATTCTATTCACACGTTGACCCTGGAAATCTGTGGGGTGACATGCTGAGTTGCGCTCACCCATGACCTCTGCCGTTGACCCCACCATAGCTCACAGGGTCAGGGGGAGGTCACACGATTTGCATAGCCTTGGCTGTCTGCGGGAGGGAATGCATCTGGCCCACCAAAGGTGCCAGAAAGTTTGGCTGAAGCATCTGGGCCCAGGGAGTTTTTCCAGATCTTCTCGTGGAAGAAAATTTAGGTGTTCCCTTGCAAAGAGGCTGCATTAAAATAATTTTTTAAAATTATATTTTTAAAATTACATTTTTAATCTTTACAGTCCAGGCCCCAGGTGGGCCCCACAACCAGTTAGTTAGCCGGTATGCCTGGTCTCACCATGTCTCACCATAGTCAACAGTGACTATATGCCAAATTCTCAACTACGCCTGGTGTGTGGGAATGCTGACCTTCAGAGTCCCTGCCCCCGTAAAGCCATTCAGAATCTTACATTAGGGGGGACTCCGTCTAACTGGCTCCAAGCCTAGTTTCCTGGCACTCCCCACTGAAGGTACTGCTGCACTCCACCAGAACAGCCAGAGATTTTCGGGCCTATCTCTCAAAGCTGATCTTAAATATTTTGCAACTTGTCCCTGGACTTCATTCGGTGACACTTTTGGAGAAGGCAAACCAGCACCTGATTGAAATGCTATGGAAAGATTAAGCTCATCGGACTGATTACATTTAGGGAAATTTGACAAAATGGATCCAGGAAATTGTTTCCTGTGATGAAAGGTTCAAAAACCACACAACACAAGTTTAAAGAAGAGAGTTAAAAGTCAGCAGTTGATGTGCTAAGATAGAAAACACAAAAGCCAACGGAAAACACAAAGAAAAAAATGGAATGCTGAAAATAACCCACAGTGGGGCTGATTTTGAGTTTTGAGTGACCGACTGGTGGGTCAATACCCGAAGGAAAGAGGTGGCAGCGATTTTGAGCCGTGGCCTCATTAATGTTAGGCCAGCGAGCTGGGGCGATTGATATAGGGCTGCCCTGACTAGCAGAAAGGAGAAAAATAAGTGCAGAGGGG
Source organism: Heptranchias perlo (assembly GCF_035084215.1). Taxonomy (NCBI): domain Eukaryota; kingdom Metazoa; phylum Chordata; class Chondrichthyes; order Hexanchiformes; family Hexanchidae; genus Heptranchias; species Heptranchias perlo. The sequence goes on along the minus strand of NC_090346.1, from coordinate 52,191,067 downwards.
TTGCGATTGCAGCGGGGAGGAGGGTCTGGGGTCTGGGGTGGCAGCAGCCTAGTTTATTTTTGTGGGACATAGAGGAGCACTCCTGGGAAAGAAAACATTTTGCTAAAGGAAAACAAAAAGCCAGGATCTGATGGGATACATTCTAGGATGCTGAAGGAGTTGGGGAGGAAATTGCAGAGACCATAGAAATTATATTTCAAAGCTCTACTGAGTGTAGATGTCACCAGAGGACCAGAGAGTGGCCAATGTAGGACGCATTTTTAACAAGGGAAACAGAGCCAACTTGGGTAATTACAGGCCAGTTACCTTAGAGACTTTAATTAAGGATGAAATTGCCACATATCTAGATAAAGAGAAAGTCATTAGAAGGAGCCAGCAAGGATTTCAAAAGGGATGATCGTGCTTGACAAGTTTCTGAAATCTTGGAGGAGGTAACAGACATGGTGATGGGGGAAATGCAGTGGGTGTGTGTACATGGACTTTACAAAAGCCATAAGATGCCACATGGGAGATTACTAGAGAACATTAAGGTGTATGGAATTAGGGAGAGGAGACCAAACAGGATTAAAAATTGGTTAGAAGGGAGAAAACATAGAGTAAAGTGTTAAGGGAAGTTTCTCAGTGTGGTTGGAGGTGGGTATTGGTGTCCTATAGGAACATAGGAACAGGAGTAGGCCATTCAGCCCCTCGTGCCTGCTCCGCCATTTGATAAGATCATGGCTGATCTGTGATCTAACTCCATATACCTGTCTTTGGCCCATATCCCTTAATACCTTTGGTTGCCAAAAAGCTATCTATCTCAGATTTAAATTTAGCAATTGAGCTGGTATCAATTGCCGTTTGCGGAAGAGAGTTCCAAACTTCTACCACCCTTTGTGTGTAGAAATGTTTTCTAATCTCGCTCTTGAAAGGTCTGGCTCTAATTTTTAGACTGTGCCCCCTACTCCGAGAATCCCCAACCAGCGGAAATAGTTTCTCTCTATCCACCCTATCTGTTCCCCTTAATATCTTATAAACTTCAATCAGATCACCCCTTAACCTTCGAAACTCTAGAGAATACAACCCCAATTTGTGTAATCCCTCCTCGTAACTTAACCCTTGAAGTCCGGGTATCATTCTAGTAAACCTACGCTGCACTCCCTCCAAGGCCAATATGTCCTTCCGAAGGTGCGGTGCCCAGAACTGCTCACAGTACTCCAGGTGTGGTCTAACCAGGGTTTTGTATAGCTGCAGCATAACTTCTGCCCCCTTGTACTCCAGTCCTCTAGATATAAAGGCCAGCATTCCCATTAGCCTTATTGATTATTTTCTGCACCTGTTCATGACACTTCAATGATCGATGTACCTGAACCCCTAAGTCCCTTTGGACATCCACTGTTTTTAACTTTTTACCATTTAGAAAGTACCCTGTTCTATCCTTTTTTGATCCAAAGTGAATGAACTCACATTTGTCTACATTGAATTCCATTTGCCATAATTTTGCCCATTCACCTAATCTATCAATATCACTTTGTAATTTTATGTTTTCATCTACACTGCTTACAATGCCACCAATCTTTGTGTCATCGGCAAACTTAGATATGAGACTTTCTATGCCTTCACCTAAGTCGTTAATAAATATTGTGAATAATTGAGGCCACAAGACAGATCCCTGCAGGACTCCACTAGTCACATCCTGCCAATGTGAGTACCTACACATTATCCCTACTCTCTGTCGCCTTTCACTCAGCCAACTTCCTAACCAAGTCCGTACTTTTCCCTCGATTCCATGGGCTTCTATCTTAGCAACAGTCTCTTATGTGGGACCTTATCAAATGCCTTCTGGAAGTCCATATAAATAACATCCATTGACATTCCCCTGTCCACTACTTTAGTCACCTCTTCAAAAAATTCAATCAGGTTTGTCAGGCACGACCTACCTTTCACAAATCCATGCTGGCTCTCTCTGATTAACTGAAAATTCTCGAGGTGTTCAGTCACCCTATCCTTAATTATAGATTCCAGCATTTTCCCCACAACAGATGTTAGGCTGTAGGGTTCAGTTCTGGGACCACTTCTGTTCAGTGTGTACATCAATGATTAGGATACATTTAATTTGCAGATGATGCCAAAATAGGTTGTATAGTTAATTCTTCAGAAGACCAAAGGAAGCTGCAAAGGGATATTGATAAATTGGGGGAATGGGCTAAAAAGTGGCTGATTGAATTCAAATGTCAGTAAATGTGAGGTGATGCGTTTTGGTAAAAAAAATAACAGCAGTAATTAACCTGTGAAAGGGAGTAGGTTCGGGGCTGTGGGAGGGCAGAGGGATTTGGGGAACAGGTTCACAGGATATTGAAGGCAGCATCTCAGGTTGATATGGCTGTGAAAAAACCTAATGGAATATTTCGGCTTTAGAGAGGGTACATCACAGATTCCCTCGGACCTGATATGAGGAAATACAAATATGAAGAGACTTGAAAATTGGGTCTTTTTTCATTGGAACAAGACAGACTACAGGGCAATAGGATTGAAGCGTTTAAAATTATGAAAGAATGGGATGGGGTGGATAGAAGCAAATTGTTTCCAGTAGTCGAGGGGTCGAGAACAAGGGGCCATAGATACACAATTAAATGTAGGAGATTTAGAACAGAGGGCAACTTCCAGGGTTAGTGGTTGAGGCAGAAACAATGTCAACATTCAAGATTAGATTGGAGAGGGGGATGAGGGGATATGATATAGAAGGGATATGGAAACAATCTGGGTAAATGTGATTAGGACTATTTGCTCATGTGAAGGGTAAAGGCTGACATGGACTGGTTGGGCCGAATGGCCTGTTTCCCTGTTGTAACTTCTATGTATTTCTATGTGTCTAATTGTATATAGATTAAATATTATTCTATTCTATTAATTCTCGGGATGTGGGCATCGTTGGCCTGTGTTTATTGCCCATCCCTAGCTGCCCAAGATTCAATACAACTGAGTGACTTGTTGGGCCACTTCACAGCATAGTTAAGAGTCAACCATGTTGGTGCAGGACTGAAGTTACATATAGACTTGACCAGGTAAGGACGGCAGGCTTCCTTCCCTAAAGAACATTCGTGAACCAATTGGGTTTTTAATAACAATCCAGTAACTTCATGGTCACTTTTACTGAGACCAACTTTTTTTATTTCTAAATTTCTTTAGTTTAAATTCAAATTCTCAAACTGCTAAGGTGGGATTTGGACTCACATTGTTGTATCCGGCTGTCTATAGCTTACATATTGGTATGTATATATGTATATGTACACCCCGTATAGATTGCATATGGGTGTGTCTACATGTATATGTACACCATGTATAGATTACATATGGGTGTGTCTACATGTATGTGTACACCCTGTATAGATTACATATGGGTGTGTCTACATGTATGTGTACACCCCGTATACATTACATATGGGTGTGTCTACATGTATGTGTACACCCCGTATACATTACATATGGGTGTGTCTACATGTATGTGTACACCCTGTATAGATTACATATGGGTGTGTCTACATGTATGTGTACACCATGTATAGATTACATATGGGTGTGTCTACATGTATGTGTACACCCCGTATACATTACATATGGGTGTGTCTACATGTATGTGTACACCCCGTATACATTACATATGGGTGTGTCTACATGTATGTGTACACCATGTATAGATTACATATGGGTGTGTCTACATGTATGTGTACACCCTGTATAGATTACATGTGGGTGTGAAGCGCTGCCATTGCCTGGGCTGGGATCAGATCACCGTGTGTATTAGATGTAGAGCTGGTTCAGGAACATGCTCGGGACATCTTATTTCAATGGGCTTTCAGGAACCCCCACTGACACACTATGGTGAGAAAGTTCCGACAGAAAAATGTAAAGGAGAAAAAAAGATTGTGAGGTCGCTGCGGGGAATGAAACGGCTGTAAAGGCCCAAGGCTGGGGTTTCCTTCAAAAGCTCTGTTCTGGCCAAATGAGGGGAATTTTTTTAAAATGTAAAAAGAAAAGTCTCCTGAGATTTCAGCCTTATTGTACAAAATTACACTGGAAACACTGACACATTTTATTACCCTCATTGCCAGCATAGTTTCAAACTGCAACACTGTGATGAGGGATTACTTTAAGAGGCAAAGGGGGAGAAGCACGTGAAGGAAAGCCCACGTCAGGCAGCCTGAAAGGGATGGGGGCAGTTGAGTCAGGGGCTGTTCAGGTGGGTTGGCCCAAAGCTAACCGCGGAAACCTGGCCAAGTCAAATCTATCTCGGGAAAGGACCTGTGGGGGAAGCCAGGCTGGCAAAGGCCAAGCCTGATCCAAGTCGGAGGAGACCAGAGAAGACCGTGTAAGAGAAGCCTAGTCTGAGGAGATAGAATAGGGAGAAAGTAGGGATAGCCAACCTTGGACCCCGACCCCGAACCAGACCCCGACCCGGACTCGGACCCCGACCCAGACCCAGACCCAGACCCGACCCAGGCCCAGACCCAGACCCGGACCCAGACCCCGACCCCGACCAAGGCCCAGACCCAGACCCGGACCCCGACCCCGATCCGTACCCAGGCTCAGACCCCGACCCAGGCCCAGACCCAGACCAGGACCCCGACCCCGACCCAGGCCCACACCCCGACCCAGGCCCAGACCCAGACCAGGACCCCGACCCCGACCCAGGCCCAGACCCAGACCCAGACCCCGACCCAGGCCCAGACCCAAACCCGGACCCCGACCCCAATCCGGACCCAGGCTCAGACCCAGACCCCGGCCCAGACCCAAACCCGGACCCCGACCCGGACTCCAGCCCAGACCCAGACCAGACCCCGATCCACACCCAAACCCAGATCCTGACCCAGACCCTGACCCAGACCCCGACCAGGACCCCGACCCGGACCCCAACCAGGATCCCGACCCAGATCTGGACCCAGACCTGGACTGAGATCAGCACTTGGACCCAGCTCTGGACCTGGACCCAGACCTGGACATGGACTGGGATCAGCACCTAAACCAAGACCTGATCCGAGACTGAAATCAGCACCTGGACCCAGCTCTGGACCTGGACCTAGGCCCAGAAGGTTAGTAAGTTCGATGGGTTAACTGGACGTTGGATGAGATGGCCGAGCTGGTGGATGTGGATTTGTTTCCAAACCTCTGACTGTTCTAATGTGATGCTCTAATAAAGCATTGAGACATTCCTACAACATTATCTAAGAGGGCTTCTTTAAATACAATACTTGGGAATGTGTAAGAATAGTTCTAACTTTATTTACATTTATAAGACAGAGGAGGTTGCAGAGGAGATTTACCAGAATGATACCAGGAATGAGGACCTTCAGTGATGTGGAGAGACTGGAGAAGCTGGGATTGTTCTCCTTAGAGCAGAGAAGGTTAAGGGGAGATTTGATCGAGGTGTTCAAAATCATGAACAGTTTTGACAGAGTAAATAAGGAGAAACTGTTTCCAGCAGCAGGAGAATTTGTTTATGCGGCGAGTTGTGATGATCTGGAATGCGCTGCCTGAAAGGGTGGTGGAAGCAGATTCAATAATAACTTTCAAAAGGGAATTGGGTAAATACTTGAAAAGGAGAAATTTGCAGGGATACGGGGAAAGAGCAGGGGGAGTGGGACTAATTGGATAGATCTTTCAAAGATGGGACGAATGGCCTGCTTCTGTGCTGTACCATACCATCATTCTATTATTCTATGAAGACCGAAACACTTCAGCAAATGCTGTTAGAATCTGGAAGATCCAAATTTGTGACCCTCTAAATTCCTATCCAAATTTCAATTTGCAGCCTCAAATTGGATCACCAGGGTAACAGGCACACACGCACTGCATCGCCAGTGTAACAGGCACACACGCACTGCATCGCCAGGGTAACAGGCACACACGCACTGCATCGCCAGTGTAACAGGCACACACGCACTGCATCGCCAGGGTAACAGGCACACACGCACTGCATCCCCCAGTGTAACAGGCACACACGCACTGCATCCCCCAGTGTAACAGGCACACACGCACTGCATCCCCCAGTGTAACAGCCACACACACACTGCATCACCCAGGGTAACAGGCACACACGCACTGCATCCCCCAGGGTAACAGGCACACACGCACTGCATCCCCCAGGGTAACAGGCACACACGCACTGCATCCCCCAGGGTAACAGGCACACACGCACTGCATCCCCCAGGGTAACAGGCACACACGCACTGCATCCCCCAGGGTAACAGGCACACACGCACTGCATCGCCAGGGTAACAGGCACACATGCACTGCATCGCCAGTGTAACAGGCACACACGCACTGCATCGCCAGTGTAACAGGCACACACGCACTGCATCGCCCAGGGTAACAGGCACACACGCACTGCATCGCCAGTGTAACAGGCACACACGCACTGCATCGCCAGTGTAACAGGCACACACGCACTGCATCGCCCAGGGTAACAGGCACACACGCACTGCATCGCCAGGGTAACAGGCACACACACACTGCATCGCCCAGGGTAACAGGCACACACGCACTGCATCGCCAGGGTAACAGGCACACACGCACTGCATCACCAGGGTAACAGGCACACACGCACTGCATCCCCCAGGGTAACAGGCACACACACACTGCATCGCCAGGGTAACAGGCACACACGCACTGCATCGCCAGGGTAACAGGCACACACGCACTGCATCCCCCAGGGTAACAGGCACACATGCACTGCATCGCCAGGGTAACAGGCACACATGCACTGCATCGCCAGTGTAACAGGCACACACGCACTGCATCCCCCAGGGTAACAGGCACACACGCACTGCATCGCCCACGGTAACAGGCACACATGCACTGCATCGCCAGTGTAACAGGCACACACGCACTGCATCCCCCAGGGTAACAGGCACACACGCACTGCATCCCCCAGGGTAACAGGCACACACGCACTGCATCCCCCAGGGTAACAGGCACACACGCACTGCATCCCCCAGGGTAACAGGCACACACGCACTGCATCGCCAGGGTAACAGGCACACACGCACTGCATCCCCCAGGGTAACAGGCACACATGCACTGCATCGCCAGTGTAACAGGCACACACGCACTGCATCGCCAGTGTAACAGGCACACACGCACTGCATTGCCAGTGTAACAGGCACACACGCACTGCATCGCCCAGGGTAACAGGCCACACACGCACTGCATCGCCAGGGTAACAGGCACACACACACTGCATCGCCCAGGGTAACAGGCACACACGCACTGCATCGCCAGGGTAACAGGCACACACGCACTGCATCACCAGGGTAACAGGCACACACGCACTGCATCCCCCAGGGTAACAGGCACACACGCACTGCATCCCCCAGGGTAACAGGCACACACACACTGCATCGCCAGGGTAACAGGCACACACGCACTGCATCGCCAGGGTAACAGGCACACACGCACTGCATCCCCCAGGGTAACAGGCACACACGCACTGCATCGCCAGGGTAACAGGCACACACGCACTGCATCGCCAGTGTAACAGGCACACACGCACTGCATCCCCCAGGGTAACAGGCACACACGCAATGCATCGCCAGTGTAACAGACACACACGCACTGCATCCCCCAGTGTAACAGGCACACACGCACTGCATCGCCAGTGTAACAGGCACACACGCACTGCATCGCCACGGTAACAGGCACACACGAACTGCATCCCCCAGTGTAACAGGCACACACGCACTGCATCGCCAGGGTAACAGGCACACACGCACTGCATCGCCCAGGGTAACAGGCACACACGCATTGCATCGCCAGTGTAACAGGCACACACGTACTGCATCGCCAGTGTAACAGGCACACACGCACTGTATCGCCAGGGTAACAGGCACACACGCACTGCATCGCCCAGGGGAACAGGCACACACGCACTGCATCGCCAGTGTAACAGCCACACACGCACTGTATCGCCAGGGTAACAGGCACACACGCACTGCATCGCCAGTGTAACAGGCACACACGCACTGCATTCCCCAGTGTAACAGGCACACACGCACTGTATCGCCAGGGTAACAGGCACACACACACTGCATCGCCCAGGGTAACAGGCACACACGCACTGCATCGCCCCGGTAACAGGCACACACGCACTGCATCCCGCAGGGTAACAGGCACACACGCACTGCATCGCCCAGGGTAACAGGCACACACGCACTGCATCGCCACGGTAACAGGCACACACGCACTGCATCCCCCAGGGTAACAGGCACACACGCACTGCATCGCCAGTGTAACAGGCACACACGCACTGTATCGCCAGGGTAACAGGTACACACGAACTGCATCCCCCAGGGTAACAGGCACACACGCACTGCATCGCCAGTGTAACAGGCACACACGCACTGCATCACCCAGGGTAACAGGCACACACGCACTGCATCGCCAGTGTAACAGGCACACACGCACTGCATCACCCAGGGTAACAGGCACACACGCACTGCATCGCCAGTGTAACAGGCACACACGAACTGCATCCCCCAGTGTAACAGGCACACACGCACTGCATCGCCCAGGGTAACAGGCACACACGCACTGCATCGCCACGGTAACAGGCACACACGCACTGCATCACCCAGGGTAACAGGCACACACGCACTGCATCCCCCAGGGTAACAGGCACACACGCACTGCATCGCCCAGGGTAACAGGCACACACGCACTGCATCGCCCAGGGTAACAGGCACACACGCACTGCATCACCAGGGTAACAGGCACACACGCACTGCATCGCCAGGGTAACAGGCACACACGCACTGCATCCACCAGGGTAACAGGCACACACGCACTGCATCCCCCAGGGTAACAGGCACACACGCACTGCATCCACCAGGGTAACAGGCACACACGCACTGCATCCCCCAGGGTAACAGGCACACACGCACTGCATCGCCAGGGTAACAGGCACACACGCACTGCATCGTCACGGCAACAGGCACACACGCACTGCATCGCCCAGTGTAACAGGCACACACCCACTGCATCGCCCAGTGTAACAGGCACACACGCACTGCATCGCTAGGGTAACAGGCACACACGCACTGCATCGCCCAGGGTAACAGGCACACACGCACTGCATCGCCAGGGTAACAGGCACACACGCACTGCATCGCCAGTGTAACAGGCACACACGCACTGCATCCCCCAGGGTAACAGGCACACACGCACTGCATCCCCCAGGGTAACAGGCACACACGCACTGCATCCCCCAGGGTAACAGGCACACACGCACTGCATCGCCAGTGGAACAGGCACACACGCACTGCATCCCCCAGGGTAACAGGCACACACCCACTGCATCGACAGGGTAACAGGCACACACGCACTGCATCCCCCAGGGAAACAGGCACACACGCACTGCATCGCCAGTGTAACAGGCACACACCCACTGCATCGCCAGGGTAACAGGCACACACACACTGCATCACCAGGGTAACAGGAACACACGCACTGCATCGCCAGGGTAACAGGCACACACGCACTGCATCGCCAGGGTAACAGGCACACATGCACTGCATCGCCAGGGTAACAGGCACACACGCACTGCATCGCCAGGGTAACAGGCACACACGCACTGCATCGCCAGGGTAACAGGCACACACGCACTGCATTGCCACGGTAACAGGCACACACGCACTGCATCGCCAGGGTAACAAGCACACACGCACTGCATCGCCAGTGTAACAGGCACACACGCACTGCATCGCCAGTGTAACAGGCACACACGCACTGCATCCCCCAGTGTAACAGGCACACACGCACTGCATCGCCCAGGGTAACAGGCACACACGCACTGCATCGCCACGGTAACAGGCACACACGCACTGCATCACCCAGGGTAACAGGCACACACGCACTGCATCCCCCAGGGTAACAGGCACACACGCACTGCATCGCCCAGGGTAACAGGCACACACGCACTGCATCGCCCAGGGTAACAGGCACACACGCACTGCATCACCAGGGTAACAGGCACACACGCACTGCATCCCCCAGGGTAACAGGCACACACGCACTGCATCCACCAGGGTAACAGGCACACACGCACTGCATCCCCCAGGGTAACAGGCACACACGCACTGCATCGCCAGGGTAACAGGCACACACGCACTGCATCGTCACGGCAACAGGCACACACGCACTGCATCGCCCAGTGTAACAGGCACACACCCACTGCATCGCCCAGTGTAACAGGCACACACGCACTGCATCGCCCAGGGTAACAGGCACACACGCACTGCATCGCCAGGGTAACAGGCACACACGCACTGCATCGCCAGTGTAACAGGCACACACGCACTGCATCCCCCAGGGTAACAGGCACACACGCACTGCATCCCCCAGGGTAACAGGCACACACGCACTGCATCCCCCAGGGTAACAGGCACACACGCACTGCATCGCCAGTGTAACAGGCACACACGCACTGCATCCCCCAGGGTAACAGGCACACACCCACTGCATCGACAGGGTAACAGGCACACACGCACTGCATCCCCCAGGGAAACAGGCACACACGCACTGCATCGCCAGTGTAACAGGCACACACCCACTGCATCGCCAGGGTAACAGGCACACACACACTGCATCACCAGGGTAACAGGAACACACGCACTGCATCGCCAGGGTAACAGGCACACACGCACTGCATCGCCAGGGTAACAGGCACACACGCACTGCATCGCCAGGGTAACAGGCACACACGCACTGCATCGCCAGGGTAACAGGCACACACGCACTGCATCGCCAGGGTAACAGGCACACACGCACTGCATTGCCACGGTAACAGGCACACACGCACTGCATCGCCAGGGTAACAAGCACACACGCACTGCATCGCCAGTGTAACAGGCACACACGCACTGCATCGCCAGTGTAACAGGCACACACACACTGCATCGCCAGGGTAACAGGCACACACGCACTGCATCGCCAGTGTAACAGGCACACACCCACTGCATCGCCAGGGTAACAGGCACACACGCACTGCATCGCCAGGGTAACAGGCACACACCCACTGCATCGCCAGGGTAACAGGCACACACCCACTGCATCGCCAGGGTAACAGGCACACACCCACTGCATCGCCAGGGTAACAGGCACACACGCACTGCATAGCCAGGGTAACAGGCACACACCCACTGCATCGCCAGGGTAACAGGCACACACACACTGCATCGCCAGTGTAACAGGCACTTGGGTTAAAGGACATGGTTTACTGGTCCCTGGGTTACTGGCGTGTGGTTCATTGGTCTTAGGTTATTGCCGCAAGTTTTACCAGCCCAAGGGTTATTAGCGTAGCGTTTACTGGAGCATGGGTTACGAGTGAGTCGGTGACTGAACCGAGGCATTAATGCAATTCTTTTGGAAGAAAAGATGCTGGATGTGTCTGCGTGGATTGTGTGCGAGTTCCGGGCAGCCTCTGCACATTTTCCTGGACCTGATACACTTTCAGTACAAATGAAAAGGTTTATCCTTGCTCTTGCATCAATGAGAATTGTTAACTTCACTCCATTTCTCTGACTGAAATCCTATAACTTTCAACTATGAAAAAAGTACAGATTTACAAAACAACTCAAATTGGTCCCATAAATAATATCAAGAAACTGAAACAAGATTGAAGCAATTCCAGTTTGTTGGACCCACGTTTGCAACTCAGAATATTTCCACTCCTTCCAATTCAACTCCTCATCTCGGATGTCAGTTTTTTCCCTTTAATCAGCATTACAAATAAACACGAGTCCAAGGGACGGGATCCCTTTTTTTGTTTGCCCACCCAGGCTGTGTCTCAAATATTAAACAAAGTGAACACTCGCCTCAGATACAGGATTTTATTCAAGCAGTAGTAAAATCTGGAGCAGAATTTCCCAATGCTTGGTTCAGTGGTAAATCCGTTCGGCTCTGCCAGATTCCACTACACATCTGCCAACAAGTCTTGCATTTTTATTTTTCTTGCGTTTGTTCCAGTTTTCTCCCCCTGAGTTTCGCTGGGGCAGGGATACGAGGGACCCCTCCTACCTCACTACTTCAAGTGTGGGAGCTCCAGCTTGCCTCAGGCCCCTAGGCTGGGGAGTGGAAAATAAACCAGTGCTGTCCTGAGTACGGGCCAGTGTCTCCAGTGCCCGAGTATGGGCCAGTGTCTCCAGTGCCTGAGTACGGGCCAGTGTCTCCAGTGCCTGAGTACGGGCCAGTGTCTCCAGTGCCTGAGTACGGGCCAGTGTCTCCAGTGCCTGAGTACGAGCCAGTGTCTCCAGTGCCTGAGTACGGGCCAGTGTCTCCAGTGCCTGAGTACGGGCCAGTGTCTCCAGTGCCTGAGTACGGGCCAGTGTCTCCAGTGCCTGAGTATGGGCCAGTGTCTCCAGTGCCCGAGTACGGGCCAGTGTCTCCAGTGCCTGAGTACGGGCCAGTGTCTCCAGTGCCTGAGTACGGGCCAGTGTCTCCAGTGCCTGAGTACGGGCCAGTGTCTCCGGTGCCTGAGTACGGGCCAGTGTCTCCAGTGCCCTGAGTACGGGCCAGTGTCTCCAGTGCCCTGAGTACGGGCCAGTGTCTCCAGTGCCTGAGTACGGGCCAGTGTCTTTAGTGCCTGAGTACAGGCCAGTGTCTCCAGTGCCTGAGTACGGGCCAGTGTCTCCAGTGCCTGAGTACGGGCCAGTGTCTCCAGTGCTGAGTACGGGCCAGTGTCTCCAGTGCCTGAGTACGGGCCAGTGTCTCCAGTGCCCGAGTACGGGCCAGTGTCTCCACTGCCCGAGCACGGGCCAGTGTCTCCAGTGCCTGAGCACGGGCCAGTGTCTCCAGTGCCTGAGTATGGGCCAGTGTCTCCAGTGCCTGAGCACGGGCCAGTGTCTCCAGTGCCTGAGTACGGGCCAGTGTCTCCAGTGCCTGAGTACGGGCCAGTGTCTCCAGTGCCTGAGTACGGGCCAGTGTCTCCAGTGCCCTGAGTACGGGCCAGTGTCTCCAGTGCCCTGAGTACGGGCCAGTGTCTCCAGTGCCTGAGTACGGGCCAGTGTCTCCAGTGCCTGAGTACGGGCCAGTGTCTCCAGTGCCTGAGTACGGGCCAGTGTCTCCAGTGCTGAGTACAGGCCAGTGTCTCCAGTGCCCGAGTACAGGCCAGTGTCTCCAGTGCCCGAGTACGGGCCAGTGTCTCCAGTGCCCGAGTACGGGCCAGTGTCTCCAGTGCCTGAGCACGGGCCAGTGTCTCCAGTGCCCGAGTACGGGCCAGTGTCTCCAGTGCCTGAGTACGGGCCAGTGTCTCCAGTGCCTGAGTACGGGCCAGTGTCTCCAGTGCCTGAGTACGGGCCAGTGTCTCCAGTGCCCTGAGTACGGGCCAGTGTCTCCAGTGCCCTGAGTACGGGCCAGTGTCTCCAGTGCCTGAGTACGGGCCAGTGTCTCCAGTGCCTGAGTACGGGCCAGTGTCTCCAGTGCCTGAGTACGGGCCAGTGTCTCCAGTGCTGAGTACAGGCCAGTGTCTCCAGTGCCCGAGTACAGGCCAGTGTCTCCAGTGCCCGAGTACGGGCCAGTGTCTCCAGTGCCCGAGTACGGGCCAGTGTCTCCAGTGCCTGAGTACGGGCCAGTGTCTCCAGTGCCCTGAGTACGGGCCAGTGTCTCCAGTGCCTGAGTACGGGCCAGTGTCTCCAGTGCCTGAGTACGGGCCAGTGTCTCCAGTGCCTGAGTACGGGCCAGTGTCTCCAGTGCCTGAGTACGGGCCAGTGTCTCCAGTGCCTGAGTACGGGCCAGTGTCTCCAGTGCCTGAGTACGGGCCAGTGTCTCCAGTGCCTGAGTACGGGCCAGTGTCTCCAGTGCCTGAGTACGGGCCAGTGTCTCCAGTGCCTGAGTACGGGCCAGTGTCTCCAGTGCCCTGAGTACGGGCCAGTGTCTCCAGTGCCTGAATACGGGCCAGTGTCTCCAGTTCCTGAGTACGGGCCAGTGTCTCCAGTGCCCTGAGTACGGGCCAGTGTCTCCGGTGCCTGAGTACGGGCCAGTGTCTCCAGTGCCTGAGTACGGGCCAGTGTCTCCAGTGCCTGAGTACGGGCCAGTGTCTCCAGTGCCTGAGTACGGGCCAGTGTCTCCAGTGCCCTGAGTACGGGCCAGTGTCTCCAGTGCCTGAGTACGGGCCAGTGTCTTTAGTGCCTGAGTACAGGCCAGTGTCTCCAGTGCCTGAGTACGGGCCAGTGTCTTCAGTGCCCTGAGTATGGGCCAGTGTCTCCAGTGCCTGAGTACGGGCCAGTGTCTCCAGTGCCTGAGTACAGGCCAGTGTCTCCAGTGCCTGAGTACGGGCCAGTGTCTCCAGTGCCTGAGTACGGGCCAGTGTCTCCAGTGCCTGAGTACGGGCCAGTGTCTCCAGCTGCAGACAGAGACAGGCAACAACAACAACAACTACTTGCATTTATACAGCACCTTTAACATGACAAGTAAAACATCCCAAGGCGCTTCACAGGAGCAAAATCAGACAAAATTGATACTGAAACAAGGAACGAGATATTAGGACAGGTGACCAAAAGCTTGGTCAAACAGGTAACTTTCAAGGAGCATCTTGAAGGAGGAGAGAGAGGCAGAGAGTCTTAAGGAGGCAATTCCAGAACTTAGGGCCGAGAAGGTTCAAGGGACGGCCGCCAATAACCGGGCAAAGAAAATCTGGGATGTGCAAGAGGAGAGAATTGGAAGAATGCAGAGATCTCAGAGGCTTGTGGGGCTGGAGGAGGTTACAGAGATAGGAGTCAGACAGACAGACAGAGAGAGACACAGGGAGATACAGAAAGAACACAGTGGCCAACCATCCATGTTTTATGGTCCAGGTCACTGAGTTGCATTACCTGACAACAACCAGATAGAAACCAGACCTCAGTGAGGGACTGAGAGACACCAGTCAGTGTACAGATATCTCCCTGAGAGAGAGGGGACTGAGAGACACCAGTCAGTGTACAGATATCTCCCTGAGAGAGAGGGGACTGAGAGACACCAGTCAGTGTACAGAAATCTCCCTGAGAGAGAGGGGACTGAGAAAATTGCCCAGGTATGTCCTGTCCACAAAAAGCAGGACAAATCCAATCCGGCCAATTATCGCCCCATCAGTCTACTCTCAATCATCAGCAAGGTGATGGAAGGTGTCGTCGACAGTGCTATCAAGCGGCACTTACTCACCAATAACCTGCTCACCGATGCTCAGTTTGGGTTCCGCCAGGACCACTCGGCTCCAGACCTCATTACAGCCTTGGTCCAAACATGGACAAAAGAGCTGAATTCCAGAGGTGAGGTGAGAGTGACTGCCCTTGACATCAAGGCAGCATTTGACCGAGTGTGGCACCAAGGAGCCCTAGTAAAATTGAAGTCAATGGGAATCAGGGGGAAAACTCTCCAGTGGCTGGAGTCATACCTAGCACAAAGGAAGATGGTAGTGGTTGTTGGAGGCCAATCATCTCAGCCCCAGGGCATTGCTGCAGGAGTTCCTCAGGGCAGTGTCCTAGGCCCAACCATCTTCAGCTGATTCATCAATGACCTTCCCTCCATCATAAGGTCAGAAATGGGGATGTTCGCTGATGACTGCACAGTGTTCAGTTCCATTCGCAACCCCTCAGATAATGAAGCAGTCCGAGCCCGCATGCAGCAAGACCTGGACAACATCCAGGCTTGGGCTCATAAGTGCCAGGCAATGACCATCTCCAACAAGAGAGAGTCTAACCACCTCCCCTTGACATTCAATGGCATTACCGTCGCCGAATCCCCCACCATCAATATCCTGGGGGTCACCATTGACCAGAAACTTAACTGGACCAGCCATATAAATACTGTGGCTACAAGAGCAGGTCAGAGGCTGGGTATTCTGCGGCGAGTGACTCACCTCCTGACTCCCCAAAGCCTTTCCACCATCTACAAGGCACAAGTCAGGAGTGTGATGGAATACTCTCCACTTGCCTGGATGAGTGCAGCTCCAACAACACTCAAGGAGCTCGACACCATCCAAGATAAAGCAGCCCGCTTGATTGGCACCCCATCCACCACCCTAAACATTCACTCCCTTCACCACCGGCGCACTGTGGCTGCAGTGTGCACCATCCAGAGGATGCACTGCAGCAACTCGCCAAGGCTTCTTCAACAGCACCTCCCAAACCCGCGACCTCTACCACCTAGAAGGACAAGGGCAGCAGGCACATGGGAACAACACCACCTGCACGTTCCCCTCCAAGTCACACACCATCCCGACTTGGAAATATATCGCCGTTCCTTCATTGTCGCTGGGTCAAAATCCTGGAACTCCCTTCCTAACAGCACTGTGGGAGAACCGTCACCACACGGACTGCAGCGGTTCAAGAAGGCGGCTCACCACCACCTTCTCAAGGGCAATTAGGGATGGGCAATAAATGCCGGCCTTGCCAGCGACGCCCACATCCCGTGAACGAATTAAAAAAAAGTCAGTGTACAGATATCTCCCTGAGAGAGAGGGACTGAGAGACACCAGTCAGTGTACAGATATCTCCCTGAGAGAGAGGAGTGAGAGACACCAGTCAGTGTACAGATATCTCCCTGAGAGAGAGGGACTGAGAGACACCAGTCAGTGTACAGATATCTCCCTGAGAGAGAGGGGACTGAGAGACACCAGTCAGTGTACAGATATCTCCCTGAGAGAGAGGGACTGAGAGACACCAGTCAGTGTACAGATATCACCCTGAGAGAGGGGAATAAGAGAGGCACTGGTCAGTGTACAGATATCTCCCCGAGAGAGGGACTGAGAAACACCAGTCAGTGTACAGATATCACTCGGAGAGAGAGGGGACTGAGAGACACCGGTCAGTGTACAGATATCTCCCTGAGAGAGAGGGGACTGAGAGACACCAGTCAGTGTACAGATATCTCAATGAGAGAGAGGGACTGAGAGACACCAGTCAGTGTACAGATATCTCCCTGAGAGAGGGGGGACTGAGAGACACCAGTCAGTGTACAGATATCTCCCTGAGAGAGAGGGGACTGAGAGACACCAGTCAGTGTACAGATATCTCCCTGAGAGAGAGGGACTGAGAGACACCAGTCAGTGTACAGATATCTCCCTGAGAGAGGGGGGACTGAGAGACACCAGTCAGTGTACAGATATCTCCCTGAGAGAGAGGGGACTGAGAGACACCAGTCAGTGTACATATATCTCCCTGAGAGAGAGGGACTGAGAGACACCAGTCAGTGTACAGATATCTCCCTGAGAGAGAGAGGGACTGAGAGACACCAGTCAGTGTACAGATATCTCCCTGAGAGAGAGAGGGACTGAGAGACACCAGTCAGTGTACAGATATCTCCCTGAGAGAGAGGGGACTGAGAGACACCAGTCAGTGTACATATATCTCCCTGAGAGAGAGGGACTGAGAGACACCAGTCAGTGTACAGATATCTCCCTGAGAGAGAGAGGGACTGAGAGACACCAGTCAGTGTACAGATATCTCCCTGAGAGAGAGGGACTGAGAGACACCAGTCAGTGTACAGATATCACCCTGAGAGAGAGAGGGACTGAGAGACACCAGTCAGTGTACAGATATCTCCCTGAGAGAGAGAGGGACTGAGAGACACCAGTCAGTGTACAGATATCTCCCTGAGAGAGAGAGGGACTGAGAGACACCAGTCAGTGTACAGATATCTCCCTGAGAGAGAGTGCGGGTGTAGGGGTGTGTGCGTGTGTTTGTGTGTTTGTGTGTGCTTGTTTATAGTTGTGTGTGTAATTGTGTGTGTGTAGATTGTGTATGTGTGTGAGTCTGTGTAGGTTTGTGAATCTGTCGGTGTTTAGGTGCGTGTGGGTGCCTGTGTAGGAGTGTGTGTGAAGGTGAGTATAGGTGTAGGTATGTGTGTAGGTGTGTGCATGTGGATGAATGTGTGTGTGTACGAGTGTTTGTCTGTGTAGGAGTGTGTGTGTGTGTAGGAGTGTGTGTGTAGGAGTGTGTGTGTGTAGGTGTGTGTGTGTAGGAGTGTGTGTGTAGGAGTGTGTGTGTGTAGGAGTGTGTGTGTGTAGGAGTGTGTGTGCAGGAGTGTGTGTGTGTAGGAGTGTGTGTGTGTAGGAGTGTGTGTGTAGGAGTGTGTGTGTAGGAGTGTGTGTGTGTAGGAGTGTGTGTGTGTAGGAGTGTGTGTGTAGGAGTGTGTGTGTGTAGGAGTGTGTGTGTAGGAGTGTGTGTGTGTAGGAGTGTGTGTGTAGGAGTGTGTGTGTGTAGGAGTGTGTGTGTGTAGGTGTGTGTGTGTAGGAGTGTGTGTGTGTAGGAGTGTGTGTGTAGGAGTGTGTGTGTGTAGGAGTGTGTGTGTGTAGGAGTGTGTGTGTAGGAGTGCGTGTGTGTAGGAGTGTGTGTGTAGGAGTGCGTGTGTGTCGGAGTGTGTGTGTTGGAGTGTGTGTGTGTAGGAGTGTGTGTGTAGGAGTGTGTGTGTAGGAGTGTGTGTGTGTAGGAGTGTGTGTGTGTAGGAGTGTGTGTGTGTAGGAGTGTGTGTGTAGGAGTGTGTGTGTGTAGGAGTGTGTGTGTAGGAGTGTGTGTGTAGGAGTGTGTGTGTATAGGAGTGTGTGTGTAGGAGTGTGTGTGTAGGAGTGTGTGTGTAGGAGTGTGTGTGTGTAGGAGTGCGTGTGTGTAGGAGTGTGTGTGTAGGAGTGTGTGTGTGTAGGAGTGTGTGTGTAGGAGTGTGTGTGTAGGAGTGTGTGTGTGTAGGAGTGTGTGTGTAGGAGTGTGTGTGTAGGAGTGTGTGTGTGTAGGAGTGTGTGTGTGTAGGAGTGTGTGTGTGTAGGAGTGTGTGTGTAGGAGTGTGTGTGTGTAGGAGTGTGCGTGTAGGAGTGTGTGTGTAGGAGTGTGTGTGTATAGGAGTGTGTGTGTAGGAGTGTGTGTGTGTAGGAGTGTGTGTGTAGGAGTGTGTGTGTAGGAGTGTGTGTGTGTAGGAGTGTGTGTGTGTAGGAGTGTGTGTGTAGGAGTGTGTGTGTGTAGGAGTGTGTGTGTTTAGGAGTGTGTGTGTGTAGGAGTGTGTGTGTAGGAGTGTGTGTGTAGGAGTGTGTGTGTAGGAGTGTGTGTGTAGGAGTGTGTGTGTGTAGGAGTGTGTGTGTGTAGGAGTGTGTGTGTAGGAGTGTGTGTGTAGGAGTGTGTGTGTAGGAGTGTGTGTGTAGGAGTGTGTGTGTGTAGGAGTGTGTGTGTTTAGGAGTGTGTGTGTGTAGGAGTGTGTGTGTAGGAGTGTGTGTGTAGGAGTGTGTGTGTAGGAGTGTGTGTGTAGGAGTGTGTGTGTGTAGGAGTGTGTGTGTTGGAGTGTGTGTGTGTAGGAGTGTGTGTGTTGGAGTGTGTGTGTGTAGGAGTGTGTGTGTAGGAGTGTGTGTGTAGGAGTGTGTGTGTGTAGGAGTGTGTGTGTGTAGGAGTGTGTGTGTAGGAGTGCGTGAGTGTCGGAGTGTGTGTGTTGGAGTGTGTGTGTGTAGGAGTGTGTGTGTAGGAGTGTGTGTGTAGGAGTGTGTGTGTAGGAGTGTGTGTGTGTAGGAGTGTGTGTGTGTAGGAGTGTGTGTGTAGGAGTATGTGTGTAGGAGTGTGTGTGTGTAGGAGTGTGTGTGTGTAGGAGTGTGTGTGTAGGAGTGTGTGTGTAGGAGTGTGTGTGTAGGAGTGTGTGTGTGTAGGAGTGTGTGTGTAGGAGTGTGTGTGTGTAGGAGTGTGTGTGTGTAGGAGTGTGTGTGTAGGAGTGTGTGTGTAGGAGTGTGTGTGTAGGAGTGTGTGTGTGTAGGAGTGTGTGTGTGTAGGAGTGTGTGTGTAGGAGTGTGTGTGTAGGAGTGTGTGTGTGTAGGAGTGTGTGTGTAGGAGTGTGTGTGTAGGAGTGTGTGTGTAGGAGTGTGTGTGTGTAGGAGTGTGTGTGTAGGAGTGTGTGTGTGTAGGAGTGTGTGTGTGTAGGAGTGTGTGTGTAGGAGTGTGTGTGTAGGAGTGTGTGTGTAGGAGTGTGTGTGTGTAGGAGTGTGTGTGTGTAGGAGTGTGTGTGTAGGAGTGTGTGTGTGTAGGAGTGTGTGTGTGTAGGAGTGTGTGTGTAGGAGTGTGTGTGTAGGAGTGTGTGTGTAGGAGTGTGTGTGTGTAGGAGTGTGTGTGTAGGAATGTGTGTGTGTAGGAGTGTGTGTGTGTAGGAGTGTGTGTGTAGGAGTGTGTGTGTAGGAGTGTGTGTGTAGGAGTGTGTGTGTAGGAATGTGTGTGTGTAGGAGTGTGTGTGTGTAGGAGTGTGTGTGTAGGAGTGTGTGTGTAGGAGTGTGTGTGTGTAGGAGTGTGTGTGTGTAGGAGTGTGTGTGTAGGAGTGTGTGTGTAGGAGTGTGTGTGTAGGAGTGTGTGTGTGTAGGAGTGTGTGTGTAGGAGTGTGTGTGTGTAGGAGTGTGTGTGTAGGAGTGTGTGTGTAGGAGTGTGTGTGTAGGAGTGTGTGTGTGTAGGAGTGTGTGTGTAGGAGTGTGTGTGTAGGAGTGTGTGTGTGTAGGAGTGTGTGTGTGTAGGAGTGTGTGTGTAGGAGTGTGTGTGTAGGAGTGTGTGTGTAGGAGTGTGTGTGTGTAGGAGTGTGTGTGTAGGAGTGTGTGTGTGTAGGAGTGTGTGTGTAGGAGTGTGTGTGTAGGAGTGTGTGTGTAGGAGTGTGTGTGTGTAGGAGTGTGTGTGTGTAGGAGTGTGTGTGTAGGAGTGTGTGTGTAGGAGTGTGTGTGTAGGAGTGTGTGTGTGTAGGAGTGTGTGTGTGTAGGAGTGTGTGTGTAGGAGTGTGTGTGTGTAGGAGTGTGTGTGTGTAGGAGTGTGTGTGTAGGAGTGTGTGTGTAGGAGTGTGTGTGTAGGAGTGTGTGTGTGTAGGAGTGTGTGTGTGTAGGAGTGTGTGTGTGTAGGAGTGTGTGTGTAGGAGTGTGTGTGTGTAGGAGTGTGTGTGTGTAGGAGTGTGTGTGTGTAGGAGTGTGTGTGTAGGAGTGTGTGTGTAGGAGTGTGTGTGTGTAGGAGTTTGTGTGTAGGAGTGTGTGTGTGTGTAGGAGTGTGTGTGTAGGAGTGTGTGTGTGTGTAGGAGTGTGTGTGTGTAGGAGTGTGTGTGTAGGAGTGTGTGTGTAGGAGTGTGTGTGTAGGAGTGTGTGTGTAGGAGTGTGTGTGTAGGAGTGTGTGTGTAGGAGTGTGTGTGTAGGAGTGTGTGTGTAGGAGTGTGTGTGTAGGAGTGTGTGTGTAGGAGTGTGTGTGTAGGAGTGTGTGTGTGTAGGAGTTTGTGTGTAGGAGTGTGTGTGTGTGTAGGAGTGTGTGTGTAGGAGTGTGTGTGTGTGTAGGAGTGTGTGTGTGTAGGAGTGTGTGTGTAAGAGTGTGTGTGTAGGAGTGTGTGTGTAGGAGTGTGTGTGTAGGAGTGTGTGTGTGTAGGAGTTTGTGTGTAGGAGTGTGTGTGTGTGTAGGAGTGTGTGTGTAGGAGTGTGTGTGTAGGGGTGTGTGTGTGTGTAGGAGTGTGTGTGTGTGTAGGAGTGTGTGTGTAGGAGTGTGTGTGTGTAGGAGTGTGTGTGTAGGAGTGTGTGTGTAGGAGTGTGTGTGTAGGAGTGTGTGTGTAGGCGTGTGTGTGTAGGAGTGTGTGTGTAGGAGTGTGTGTGTAGGAGTGTGTGTGTAGGAGTGTGTGTGTGTAGGAGTTTGTGTGTAGGAGTGTGTGTGTGTAGGAGTTTGTGTGTAGGAGTGTGTGTGTGTGTAGGAGTGTGTGTGTAGGAGTGTGTGTGTAGGGTGTGTGTGTGTGTAGGAGTGTGTGTGTGTGTAGGAGTGTGTGTGTAGGAGTGTGTGTGTGTAGGAGTGTGTGTGTAGGAGTGTGTGTGTAGGAGTGTGTGTGTAGGAGTGTGTGTGTAGGCGTGTGTGTGTAGGAGTGTGTGTGTAGGAGTGTGTGTGTAGGAGTGTGTGTGTAGGAGTGTGTGTGTGTAGGAGTTTGTGTGTAGGAGTGTGTGTGTGTGTAGGAGTGTGTGTGTAGGAGTGTGTGTGTAGGAGTGTGTGTGTAGGAGTGTGTGTGTAGGAGTGTGTGTGTAGGAGTGTGTGTGTGTAGGAGTTTGTGTGTAGGAGTGTGTGTGCGTGTAGGAGTGTGTGTGTAGGAGTGTGTGTGTAGGGGTGTGTGTGTAGGAGTGTGTGTGTGTGTAGGAGTGTGTGTGTGTGTAGGAGTGTGTGTGTGTAGGAGTGTGTGTGTGTAGGAGTGTGTGTGTAGGAGTGTGTGTGTAGGAGTGTGTGTGTAGGAGTGTGTGTGTGTAGGAGTGTGTGTGTAGGAGTGTGTGTGTAGGAGTGTGTGTGTGTGTAGGAGTGTGTGTGTAGGAGTGTGTGTGTGTAGGAGTGTGTGTGTGTGTAGGAGTGTTTGTGTAGGAGTGTGTGTGTAGGAGTGTGTGTGTAGGAGTGTGTGTGTGTAGGAGTGTGTGTGTAGGAGTGTCTGTGTAGGAGTGTGTGTGTAGGAGTGTGTGTGTAGGAGTGTGTGTGTAGGAGTGTGTGTGTAGGAGTGTGTGTGTAGGAGTGTGTGTGTAGGAGTGTGTGTGTGTGTAGGAGTGTGTGTGTAGGAGTGTGTGTGTAGAAGTGTGTGTGTAGGAGTGTGTGTGTAGGAGTGTGTGTGTGTAGGAGTGTGTGTGTAGGAGTGTGTGTGTAGGAGTGTGTGTGTAGGAGTGTGTGTGTATAGGAGTGTGTGTGTAGGAGTGTGTGTGTGTAGGAGTTTGTGTGTGTAGGAGTGTGTGTGTGTGTAGGAGTGTGTGTGTAGGAGTGTGTGTGTAGGCGTGTGTGTGTAGGAGTGTGTGTGTAGGAGTGTGTGTGTAGGAGTGTGTGTGTGTAGGAGTGTGTGTGTAGGAGTGTGTGTGTAGGAGAGTGTGTGTAGGAGAGTGTGTGTAGGAGTGTGTGTGTGTAGGAGTGTGTGTGTATAGGAGTGTGTGTGTAGGAGAGTGTGTGTAGGAGAGTGTGTGTAGGAGTGTGTGTGTGTAGGAGTGTGTGTGTGTAGGAGTGTGTGTGTAGGAGTGTGTGTGTAGGAGAGTGTGTGTAGGAGAGTGTGTGTAGGAGTGTGTGTGTGTAGGAGTGTGTGTGTGTAGGAGTGTGTGTGTGTAGGAGTGTGTGTGTGTGTAGGAGTCTGTGTGTGTAGGAGTGTGTGTGTAGGAGTGTGTGTGTAGGAGTGTGTGTGTAGGAGTGTGTGTAGGAGTGTGTGTGTAGGAGTGTGTGTGTGTAGGAGTGTGTGTGTGTAGGAGTGTGTGTAGGAGTGTGTGTGTAGGAGTGTGTGTGTGTAGGAGTGTGTGTGTGTAGGAGTGTGTGTGTGTAGGAGTGTGTGTGTGTGTAGGAGTCTGTGTGTGTAGGAGTGTGTGTGTAGGAGTGTGTGTGTAGGAGTGTGTGTGTAGGAGAGTGTGTGTAGGAGTGTGTGTGTAGGAGTGTGTGTGTGTAGGAGTGTGTGTGTGTAGGAGTGTGTGTGTAGGAGTGTGTGTGTAGGAGGGTGTGTGTAGGAGTGTGTGTGTAGGAGTGTGTGTGTAGGAGTGTGTGTGTAGGAGTGTGTGTGTGTAGGAGTCTGTGTTGGAGTCTGTGTGTAGTAGTGTGTGTGTGTAGGAGTGTGTGTGTGTAGGAGTGTGTGTGTAGGAGTGTGTGTGTAGGAGTGTGTGTGTAGGAGTGTGTGTGTGTAGGAGTGTGTGTTTGTAGGAGTGTGTGTGTAGGAGTGTGTGTGTGTAGGAGTGTGTGTGTGTAGGAGTCTGTGTTGGAGTCTGTGTGTAGTAGTGTGTGTGTGTAGGAGTGTGTGTGTGTAGGAGTGTGTGTGTAGGAGTGTGTGTGTGTAGGAGTGTGTGTTTGTAGGAGTGTGTGTGTAGGAGTGTGTGTGTGTGTAGGAGTGTGTGTGTGTCGGAGTGTGTGTGTGTGTAGGAGTGTGTGTGTAGGAGTGTGTGTGTAGGAGTGTGTGTGTGTAGGAGTGTGTGTGTAGGAGTGTGTGTGTAGGAGTGTGTGTGTAGGAGTGTGTGTGTAGGAGTGTGTGTGTAGGAGTGTGTGTGTAGGAGTGTGTGTGTAGGAGTGTGTGTGTAGGAGTGTGTGTGTGTAGGAGTGTGTGTGTAGGAGTGTGTGTGTAGGAGTGTGTGTGTAGGAGTGTGTGTGTGTAGGAGTGTGTGTGTAGGAGTGTGTGTGTAGGAGTGTGTGTGTAGGAGTGTGTGTGTAGGAGTGTGTGTGTGTAGGAGTGTGTGTGTGTAGGAGTGTGTGTGTATAGGAGTGTGTGTGTAGGAGTGTGTGTGTGTAGGAGTGTGTGTGTGTAGGAGTGTGTGTGTGTAGGAGTGTGTGTGTGTAGGAGTGTGTGTGTGTAGGAGTGTGTGTGTGTAGGAGTGTGTGTGTAGGAGTGTGTGTGTAGGAGTGTGTGTGTAGGAGTGTGTGTGTAGGAGTGTGTGTGTGTAGGAGTGTGTGTGTAGGAGTGTGTGTGTAGGAGTGTGTGTGTAGGAGTGTGTGTGTAGGAGTGTGTGTGTAGGAGTGTGTGTGTAGGAGTGTGTGTGTAGGAGTGTGTGTGTAGGAGTGTGTGTGTGTAGGAGTGTGTGTGTAGGAGTGTGTGTGTAGGAGTGTGTGTGTAGGAGTGTGTGTGTGTAGGAGTGTGTGTGTAGGAGTGTGTGTGTAGGAGTGTGTGTGTGTAGGAGTGTGTGTGTGTAGGAGTGTGTGTGTAGGAGTGTATATGTGTGTAGGAGTGTGTGTGTAGGTGTGTGTGTGTGTAGGAGTGTGTGTGTAGGAGTGTGTGTGTAGGAGTGTGTGTGTTTGTAGGAGTGTGTGTGTAGGTGTGTGTGTGTGTGTAGGTGTGTGTGTGTGTGTAGGGGTGTGTGTGTGTGTAGGGGTGTGTGTGTAGGAGTGTGTGTGTGTGTAGGTGTGTGTGTGTAGGTGTGTGTGTAGGTGTGTGTGTAGGTGTGTGTGTGTGTGTAGGTGTGTGTGTGTAGGTGTGTGTGTGTGTGTGTAGGTGTGTGTGTGTAGGGGTGTGTGTGTAGGGGTGCGTGTGTGTGTAGGTGAGTGTGTGTAGGTGTGTGTGTGTGTGTAGGTGTGTGTAGGTGTGTGTGTGTGTGTGTAGGTGTGTGTATGTGTGTAGGTGTGTGTGTGTGTGTAGGTGTGTGTGTGTGTGTGTGTGTAGGTGTGTGTGTGTGTGTGTGTAGGTGTGTGTGTGTGTGTGTGTGTAGGTGTGTGTGTGTAGGTGTGTGTGTATGTGTGTTTAGATGTGTGTGTGTGTGTGCAGGGGTGTGTGTGTATGTGTGTGTGTGCAGGTGTGTAGGTGTGTGTGTGTGTGTGTAGGTGTGTGTGTGTAGGTGTGTGTGTGTAGGTGTGTGTGTGTGTGTGTTTGTGTATAGGGGTGTGTGTGTGTAGGTGTGTGTGTAGGTGTGTGTGTGTGTGTGTGTGTGTAGGTGTGTGTGTGTGTAGGTATGTGTGAAGGTGTGTGTGTGTGTGTGTGGGTGGATGTGTGTGTAGGTGTGTGTGTGTGTGTGTAGGTGTGTGTGTGCAGGTGTGTGTGTGTGTGTGTGGGTGGATGTGTGTGTAGGTGTGTGTGTGTGTGTGTAGGTATCTGTGTAGAAGTGTGTGTGTAGGAGTGTGTGTGTAGGAGTGTGTGTGTGTAGGAGCGTGTGTGTAGGAGTGTGTGTGTAGGAGTGTGTGTGTGTAGGAGTGTGTGTGTGTAGGAGTGTGTGTGTAGGAGTGTGTGTGTAGGAGTGTGTGTGTGTGTAGGAGTGTGTGTGTAGGAGTGTGTGTGTGTAGGAGTGTGTGTGTGTAGGAGTGTGTGTGTAGGAGTGTGTGTGTAGGAGTGTGTGTGTGTAGGAGTGTGTGTGTAGGAGTGTGTGTGTAGGAGTGTGTGTGTAGGAGTGTGTGTGTGTAGGAGTGTGTGTGTAGGAGTGTGTGTGTAGGAGTGTGTGTGTGTGTAGGAGTGTGTGTGTAGGAGTGTGTGTGTAGGAGTGTGTGTGTGTAGGAGTGTGTGTGTAGGAGTGTGTGTGTAGGAGTGTGTGTGTGTGTAGGAGTGTGTGTGTAGGAGTGTGTGTGTGTAGGAGTGTGTGTGTGTAGGAGTGTGTGTGTGTAGGAGTGTGTGTGTAGGAGTGTGTGTGTAGGAGTGTGTGTGTGTAGGAGTGTGTGTGTAGGAGTGTGTGTGTAGGAGTGTGTGTGTAGGAGTGTGTGTGTGTGTAGGAGTGTGTGTGTAGGAGTGTGTGTGTAGGAGTGTGTGTGTGTAGGAGTGTGTGTGTAGGAGTGTGTGTGTAGGAGTGTGTGTGTAGGAGTGTGTGTGTAGGAGTGTGTGTGTAGGAGTGTGTGTGTAGGAGTGTGTGTGTAGGAGTGTGTGTGTGTAGGAGTGTGTGTGTGTAGGAGTGTGTGTGTGTAGGAGTGTGTGTGTAGGAGTGTGTGTGTGTGTAGGCGTGTGTGTGTAGGAGTGTGTGTGTAGGAGTGTGTGTGTAGGAGTGTGTGTGTAGGAGTGTGTGTGTAGGAGTGTGTGTGTGTAGGAGTGTGTGTGTAGGAGTGTGTGTGTGTAGGAGTGTGTGTGTAGGAGTGTGTGTGTGTAGGAGTGTGTGTGTAGGAGTGTGTGTGTAGGAGTGTGTGTGTAGGAGTGTGTGTGTAGGAGTGTGTGTGTGTAGGAGTGTGTGTGTAGGAGTGTGTGTGTGTGTAGGTGTGTGTGTGTGTGTGTAGGCGTGTGTGTGTGTAGGAGTGTGTGTGTAGGAGTGTGTGTGTGTAGGAGTGTGTGTGTGTAGGAGTGTGTGTGTAGGAGTGTGTGTGTGTAGGAGTGTGTGTGTGTGTAGGTGTGTGTGTGTGTGTGTAGGCGTGTGTGTGTGTAGGAGTGTGTGTGTAGGAGTGTGTGTGTGTAGGAGTGTGTGTGTGTAGGAGTGTGTGTGTAGGAGTGTGTGTGTGTAGGAGTGTGTGTGTGTAGGAGTGTGTGTGTAGGAGTGTGTGTGTGTAGGAGTGTGTGTGTAGGAGTGTGTGTGTAGGAGTGTGTGTGTAGGAGTGTGTGTGTAGGAGTGTGTGTGTAGGAGTGTGTGTGTGTAGGAGTGTGTGTGTAGGAGTGTGTGTGTGTAGGAGTGTGTGTGTAGGAGTGTGTGTGTGTAGGAGTGTGTGTGTGTAGGAGTGTGTGTGTAGGAGTGTGTGTGTAGGAGTGTGTGTGTGTAGGAGTGTGTGTGTAGGAGTGTGTGTGTGTAGGAGTGTGTGTGTAGCAGTGTGTGTTTGTAGGAGTGTGTGTGTAGGAGTGTGTGTGTAGGAGTGTGTGTGTGTAGGAGTGTGTGTGTGTAGGAGTGTGTGTGTGTGTAGGAGTGTGTGTGTAGGAGTGTGTGTGTAGGAGTGTGTGTGTAGGAGTGTGTGTGTAGGAGTGTGTGTGTAGGAGTGTGTGTGTGTAGGAGTGTGTGTGTAGGAGTGTGTGTGTGTAGGAGTGTGTGTGTAGGAGTGTGTGTGTGTAGGAGTGTGTGTGTGTAGGAGTGTGTGTGTAGGAGTGTGTGTGTGTGTAGGCGTGTGTGTGTAGGAGTGTGTGTGTAGGAGTGTGTGTGTAGGAGTGTGTGTGTAGGAGTGTGTGTGTAGGAGTGTGTGTGTGTAGGAGTGTGTGTGTAGGAGTGTGTGTGTGTAGGAGTGTGTGTGTAGGAGTGTGTGTGTAGGAGTGTGTGTGTAGGAGTGTGTGTGTAGGAGTGTGTGTGTAGGAGTGTGTGTGTGTAGGAGTGTGTGTGTAGGAGTGTGTGTGTGTGTAGGTGTGTGTGTGTGTGTGTAGGCGTGTGTGTGTGTAGGAGTGTGTGTGTAGGAGTGTGTGTGTGTAGGAGTGTGTGTGTGTAGGAGTGTGTGTGTAGGAGTGTGTGTGTGTAGGAGTGTGTGTGTAGGAGTGTGTGTGTGTAGGAGTGTGTGTATAGGAGTGTGTGTTTAGGAGTGTGTGTGTGTAGGAGTGTGTGTGTAGGAGTGTGTGTGTGTAGGAGTGTGTGTGTAGGAGTGTGTGTGTAGGAGTGTGTGTGTGTAGGAGTGTGTGTGTAGGAGTGTGTGTGTAGGAGTGTGTGTGTGTAGGAGTGTGTGTGTGTAGGAGTGTGTGTGTAGGAGTGTATATGTGTGTAGGAGTGTGTGTGTAGGTGTGTGTGTGTGTAGGAGTGTGTGTGTAGGAGTGTGTGTGTAGGAGTGTGTGTGTTTGTAGGAGTGTGTGTGTAGGTGTGTGTGTGTGTGTAGGTGTGTGTGTGTGTGTAGGGGTGTGTGTGTGTGTAGGGGTGTGTGTGTAGGAGTGTGTGTGTGTGTAGGTGTGTGTGTGTAGGTGTGTGTGTAGGTGTGTGTGTAGGTGTGTGTGTGTGTAGGTGTGTGTGTGTAGGTGTGTGTGTGTGTGTGTAGGTGTGTGTGTGTAGGGGTGTGTGTGTAGGGGTGCGTGTGTGTGTAGGTGAGTGTGTGTAGGTGTGTGTGTGTGTGTAGGTGTGTGTAGGTGTGTGTGTGTGTGTGTAGGTGTGTGTATGTGTGTAGGTGTGTGTGTGTGTGTAGGTGTGTGTGTGTGTGTGTGTAGGTGTGTGTGTGTGTGTGTGTAGGTGTGTGTGTGTGTGTGTGTGTGTAGGTGTGTGTGTGTAGGTGTGTGTGTATGTGTGTTTAGATGTGTGTGTGTGTGTGTGCAGGGGTGTGTGTGTATGTGTGTGTGTGCAGGTGTGTAGGTGTGTGTGTGTGTGTGTAGGTGTGTGTGTGTAGGTGTGTGTGTGTAGGTGTGTGTGTGTGTGTGTTTGTGTATAGGGGTGTGTGTGTGTAGGTGTGTGTGTAGGTGTGTGTGTGTGTGTGTGTGTGTGTAGGTGTGTGTGTGTGTAGGTATGTGTGAAGGTGTGTGTGTGTGTGTGTGGGTGGATGTGTGTGTAGGTGTGTGTGTGTGTGTGTAGGTGTGTGTGTGCAGGTGTGTGTGTGTGTGTGTGGGTGGATGTGTGTGTAGGTGTGTGTGTGTGTGTGTAGGTATCTGTGTAGAAGTGTGTGTGTAGGAGTGTGTGTGTAGGAGTGTGTGTGTGTAGGAGCGTGTGTGTAGGAGTGTGTGTGTAGGAGTGTGTGTGTGTAGGAGTGTGTGTGTGTAGGAGTGTGTGTGTAGGAGTGTGTGTGTAGGAGTGTGTGTGTGTGTAGGAGTGTGTGTGTAGGAGTGTGTGTGTGTAGGAGTGTGTGTGTAGGAGTGTGTGTGTAGGAGTGTGTGTGTGTAGGAGTGTGTGTGTAGGAGTGTGTGTGTAGGAGTGTGTGTGTAGGAGTGTGTGTGTGTAGGAGTGTGTGTGTAGGAGTGTGTGTGTAGGAGTGTGTGTGTGTGTAGGAGTGTGTGTGTAGGAGTGTGTGTGTAGGAGTGTGTGTGTGTAGGAGTGTGTGTGTAGGAGTGTGTGTGTAGGAGTGTGTGTGTGTGTAGGAGTGTGTGTGTAGGAGTGTGTGTGTGTAGGAGTGTGTGTGTGTAGGAGTGTGTGTGTGTAGGAGTGTGTGTGTAGGAGTGTGTGTGTAGGAGTGTGTGTGTGTAGGAGTGTGTGTGTAGGAGTGTGTGTGTAGGAGTGTGTGTGTAGGAGTGTGTGTGTGTGTAGGAGTGTGTGTGTAGGAGTGTGTGTGTAGGAGTGTGTGTGTGTAGGAGTGTGTGTGTAGGAGTGTGTGTGTAGGAGTGTGTGTGTAGGAGTGTGTGTGTAGGAGTGTGTGTGTAGGAGTGTGTGTGTAGGAGTGTGTGTGTGTAGGAGTGTGTGTGTGTAGGAGTGTGTGTGTAGGAGTGTGTGTGTGTGTAGGCGTGTGTGTGTAGGAGTGTGTGTGTAGGAGTGTGTGTGTAGGAGTGTGTGTGTAGGAGTGTGTGTGTAGGAGTGTGTGTGTGTAGGAGTGTGTGTGTAGGAGTGTGTGTTTAGGAGTGTGTGTGTAGGAGTGTGTGTGTAGGAGTGTGTGTGTAGGAGTGTGTGTGTAGGAGTGTGTGTGTGTAGGAGTGTGTGTGTGTAGGAGTGTGTGTGTGTAGGAGTGTGTGTGTAGGAGTGTGTGTGTGTAGGAGTGTGTGTGTGTAGGAGTGTGTGTGTGTAGGAGTGTGTGTGTAGGAGTGTGTGTGTAGGAGTGTGTGTGTAGGAGTGTGTGTGTAGGAGTGTGTGTGTGTGTAGCAGTGTGTGTTTGTAGGAGTGTGTGTGTAGGAGTGTGTGTGTAGGAGTGTGTGTGTGTAGGAGTGTGTGTGTAGGAGTGTGTGTGTAGGAGTGTGTGTGTCGGAGTGTGTGTTTAGGAGTGTGTGTGTAGGAGTGTGTGTTTAGGAGTGTGTGTGTGTAGGAGTGTGTGTGTAGGAGTGTGTGTTTAGGAGTGTGTGTGTGTAGGAGTGTGTGTGTGTAGGAGTGTGTGTGTGTAGGAGTGTGTGTGTAGGAGTGTGTGTGTGTAGGAGTGTGTGTGTGTAGGAGTGTGTGTGTAGGAGTGTGTGTGTAGGAGTGTGTGTGTGTAGGAGTGTGTGTGTAGGAATGTGTGTGTGTAGGAGTGTGTGTGTGTAGGAGTGTGTGTGTAGGAGTGTGTGTGTGTAGGAGTGTGTGTGTAGGAGTGTGTGTTTAGGAGTGTGTGTGTGTAGGAGTGTGTGTGTGTAGGAGTGTGTGTGTGTAGGAGTGTGTGTGTATGAGTGTGTGTGTGTAGGAGTGTGTGTGTGTAGGAGCGTGTGTGTAGGAGTGTGTGTGTAGGAGTGTGTGGGTAGGAGTGTGTGTGTGTAGGAGTGTGTGTGTAGGAGTGTGTGTGTGTAGGAGTGTGTGTGTAGGATTGTGTGTGTGTAGGAGTGTGTGTGTGTAGGAGTGTGTGTGTAGGAGTGTGTGTGTGTAGGAGTGTGTGTGTAGGAGTGTGTGTTTAGGAGTGTGTGTGTGTAGGAGTGTGTGTGTGTAGGAGTGTGTGTGTAGGAGTGTGTGTGTGTAGGAGTGTGTGTGTGTAGGAGTGTGTGTGTAGGAGTGTGTGTGTGTAGGAGTGTGTGTGTGTAGGAGTGTGTGTGTAGGAGTGTGTGTGTAGGAGTGTGTGTGTAGGAGTGTGTGTGTGTAGGAGTGTGTGTGTGTAGGAGTGTGTGTGTAGGAGTGTGTGTGTAGGAGTGTGTGTGTAGGAGTGTGTGTGTAGGAGTGTGTGTTTAGGAGTGTGTGTGTGTAGGAGTGTGTGTGTAGGAGTGTGTGTGTGTAGGAGTGTGTGTGTGTAGGAGTGTGTGTGTGTAGGAGTGTGTGTGTAGGAGTGTATATGTGTGTAGGAGTGTGTGTGTAGGTGTGTGTGTGTGTGTAGGAGTGTGTGTGTAGGAGTGTGTGTGTAGGAGTGTGTGTGTTTGTAGGAGTGTGTGTGTAGGTGTGTGTGTGTGTCGGTGTGTGTGTGTGTGTGTCGGTGTGTGTGTGTAGGTGTGTGTGTGTGTGTAGGTGTGTGTGTGTGTGTGTAGGTGTGTGTGTGTAGGGGTGTGTGTGTAGGAGTGTGTGTGTGTGTAGGTGTGTGTGTGTAGGTGTGTGTGTGTGTGTAGGTGTGTGTGTGTAGGTGTGTGTGTGTGTGTAGGTGTGTGTGTGTAGGTGTGTGTGTGTAGGGGTGTGTGTGTGTGTCGGTGTGTGTGTGTCGGTGTGTGTGTGTGTGTGTAGGTGTGTGTGTGTAGGTGTGTCTGTGTGTCGGTGTGTGTCTGTAGGGGTGTGTGTGTGTGTAGGTGTGTGTAGGTGTGTGTGTGTGTAG